>NC_134803.1:8876261-8908761 GCF_046742065.1 Oratosquilla oratoria | reverse complement strand
TGACACACGGACCATTATTTCTTCTCATTTTCTTGCGACTGCTTTCAAACCACAGTTACCAAATACTTTCGCTCAAGGGACTCGTAGGCTCCACATTTTTTCGTCCCCTTGCAGCCCTTTTCGGCTATCAATTCCCTCTACTCCATAGAATTGCCGGAACTCTTAAGGCCTCTAGCAACTACTTCTTGATAATTTTCCTTCTCCTTAACTTTATTAACTGTTGCGCCAATTTGGCAGTCAATCGCAGTGCCTTAACGAGTTTTAGAGAGACTTCTAATTGCTCAGGAAAACCCTCCCCTTCTTTATAGGTGTCTACATATACCTGCAAGCAAAGACACATATGTTTGATATTAAGTGTGGGATTCCACAACCTCTCAGTTTTACTGTTTGTCCATGTTACAGTTGTAATTTGTTACTTTATGATTAGAATTGGTGTATTTCAACCAAGAGTTACCGTTTGATTGGGTCCCATAACGATTTTACCCTCCCTGCGCGCTTGCCATTTATTGTTTAGGCTAGTTTTAATTAGGCTAGTTAGGATCATATCGTCCTCTCTCGTGACTAGTGACTACCTCAAAGGACTACTAGAAATGATTCAACTCCCACATAAACGTTCCACTGCGCTCCCTACGGAACTAGTAATTTGAAATTAGAAGTACCGGCAACAGTGTATGCCATAGGCATAGGCAGTTGACCCGACAGTGCCGGGCACCGGCAGTTAACCCCCGGGTCCCCACAGGGAGAGGTGGGCCTCACGTGCTCTCGGAAGATCAAACGCGCCCCACCCTTCCATAGGGCGGCTATCGAGGATTTTCACATTAATCCGATCCGTTTAATCACCGTCAGGCTCTACACGAGTGATTCATGTACAAAATCCCCCGGAGAACTATTGAATTGAGACCAGTGTCATCTCGACCAGTGCCACCTCGACCAGGAACGTGTTTGATCGGTGCGGCGACGAGTTTCGCCTTCAGTGACTATAAAACTTAATCAGTGTGCATGTCGAAACCCCTTTCGGGACGTAAGAACCGATTTTTAGAGAAATCCGGAAAGGAAGTCTTCGGAACGGATCCCTCCACGTGGGTCAACAACGAGGACAGCCAGGTTTCCCGCCGCGCTCAACAGCAAAATTATCCTTCAATAGCAGCCGCATCCTGCCGGAAAGAGGGACCTGCGCTGATTTGAAGACATCCACACAATCTGAAGAAACCACGGAGAGATGCCCAAGGGGCATCAAGGTATTTGGTTATGTGCTAGTTAGGACGCGCGCAGGGTTAGCTAGGTAGAATACATAAGTGAAAATTGATTATCTCTTAAGGTGGAACTTTTAAGGATTTGAGTTGCATGTTAATAATGTTTGATTGTAGAAATAATCTTGATCATTAAAACTTATAATAGGATGATCTGTTTCATTAGCCTAGGATTGTGTTCTACTGAATGAGTTGTCCCACCCCCTTTTTTGAGTTATAGGCACGCCCGCATTGAAGGGTGCGTGTGTGGTCCCGGTCGGTGACTCAAATCTCCTGGACCTTGGCTTCCCACTGCAGCTATCTCCCTTCGCCAATTCCCCAAGGTATGAGTACTTCCCACGCCCCCGCAACCACCAAATCATTCTATTCTTTTTACTATCATGCCTCTGCATTTCATGATCTTTCCATTTCCATATTTCAAACATGTCATTTGTTGCCTTTCTAAAGCTCGTCTGCGCTCGATCCCTTCAATAATTTTACCTTTCCGAATACTTTCCTTTATTTCACCCATGGTTCTTCCTTTTCTTTGATCTCTGTCTTTTGTTGATAAGCTTGTTCAGTTCTAGTCTATTTCGTCTATCTTGATTTTAATTTGCATTTTCCTTCTTTTAATTAGTTCATTTGTAGCTTTGTTTTCTCTATTTTTTTACTTTCTACTTTCTCTGCAGATTCCCTAATGATATTCACTAAATTCAAATTCTTACTTTCTACGGTGTCCTCGTTATTTCTTATTTTCGAATCTGTTTTCAATTTCTATTCCTTCTTGTTATCCTTAACCTTCGCAAGGTTTATTTTTTCAAAACAAGTTTATTTCTCTCGCCTCTGAAATTGAATTTGGTATATAGGTATACACTACCTATATTTAACTTGTTTATGACCATAACTCTTGCCCTCATCTATATGAAGTTTATTTCGTTCTCTGTTGGTCCATTTGGTCTTCTCAAGGTCCATTTACGACCTGCACGCTTTTGGAGGAAAGCGTCCATTATTCTCATGTTGTAGTTCTCTGCAAAATTGACCAATATCTTGCCTCTCACCTACTCCAAACTTCCCAACGCATGGCTCATTTCCTTCCTTCTTCCCCACTTTAGCATTAAAATCGCCTATTACCAGCGTATATTTGTTTTTCTTGATTCATTACCTGAATTAAATCATAATAAAAGGTCTCAATTTTATTGTCTGAGCTCTGTGAATTTGGTGCACATAGCCTACTTGAATTATTTTTGGAATGTACCTTTTACACAGTTTTATCACAATCCAAGATACCCTATCTGATAAAGTGCATTCACTACGTTACCAGCAACTTCTCGGTTTATCAGAAATCCTACTCCACTAGATTTTTCGTTCTCCTTACCTATATAGTATGCAGATGGTTGGTACCGCCTCTTAAGGTTGTTGGTTAATACACAGCGAAGGTATCCAGGCTTGATGTATTAAATGAAGGTAGAGAATTGAGGGTAGAGGGTAGAAGGCTAAAGGTATGGAGAAGACAATTGAAAGTTGAAGAGGCAGGATAAATAAACTCTTCGTTGAAATTAAATGTTATTACAAGAAAAAACACATACAACATAAAAGGGTATAGAATAATAACAATATATCAAAGCATATCACAGGAAATAAATCAGGTTACTGAGTAATTATTGAGTGTGCTTATATTTGCAACACATAGGTCCAGGTGGGCTAAACGAAGTCTTGATTATGGTGTAGACCAGGGCTTCTCATTAGGGGTGAAATTCACCCCCAGGGGGGAATTTTGGGTTTTCTGGGGGTGAATTGTGACCACAGTCAGTTTACGCGGTGAGGAAAGCAGTTATAGGTTTTGGCCTAACTGGCCTGTCACCTGGGCTGGAATTATACTAATATGGGAAAAATATATACTAATTTGGAAAAAATAAAAGGGTTTATAGTAATATTTGCATATTATTTAGAATGCATTTTTTGAAATAGGCAATCTTGGAAAGGAGGGGGGGAATGACATTCAGACAAATGGTGAAAGGGGTGAATGGGCCAAGTAAGGCTAAGAACCCTTGGTGTAGACGAATCTTGATACCGGTTGCTGAGGTCGCACGAACGGTCTCAGGGGACAAATAGGTAGTCTGGAGTGAATATTATGGACGATAACTTCTGGTAAGGGAAGCTTCTGGTAGTTCTTCTAGTGAGAGGAGCTTCTGGTAGTCGGAAACAGGTGAGATAGTGGGCGATGTTTCGTAAATAGAGAAAATAATAGAGAGAGAGAGAGTGTGTCGAGTCGCTTGTAGTCAAGCAGCAATCTGAAGATTGTCCAATACTATTCGGAAAATACACAAAGGCTTTGCAATTTGCTTGGAGGCGGACAGTAGTTGTGGTCCTAGGGACTTGTTAAGCGGAGTTGTCGTAATCGACTAAGGTAGGCTTGGCTCTAGATACGCACCATTAATTAGTAATTTTCTAAAGAACACCAGAATAAATTTAGTAACATCAGCGGGAAAGAGAATTGGCGAGTTTATCAGAAATACAGAAAATTTGCAAGAAAATAAAAGCGTTGTTTACAGAATTCCTTCTACAGGTTGTGAGAAAGTTTACATTGGTGAGACAGGACGCGGCATGGACAGAAGATTAGAAGAACACAAGAGGGGTGTGAAACATCACAGAACATCAAATGCCCTAGTAGTTCATATCGATGAAGAAAATCATTTGCCAAACTGGAAGGAAGCCCACGTTCTACATAGGAAAATGGGAAAAAAGAAAAGGAAAGCTTTGGAGGCGGCACACATTGCCACTGAGAAAACAACAAATTCTCGTAAGGGGTTTATGTCCTGGGTTCAAACGTCCGCACAAGTGGCGGTCGGTGAGTGTGGGGGGACAACGAGACCGGGATGAGGTCACGCAGGGTCATCAGATCACCATGTAAGCTGTTGACGGACTTTGATTCTTATTCTGTATTCAGTCCACTGAGGAAGGCCCAAGAGGTCGAAACGTCTGGTTCTGAATAAAGCTCCATACTCTAGCCTTAACGTTTCATTTTGCCACCTCACCTCCATATTTGTCTGTCTTTACATACATACATACATATATACATATATATATAATATATGTATATATATATATATATATTATAGAATACAATACAAATCATACATTGCATATATTCACGCAAGGCTTACTTTATAATTACAAACAGGAGACTTTATTCACACAAGGGCGTGACACAGCACAACCACAGGATTCTATTCATGTTAAAGGTCAGATATCAACAGATATACCATTCGCTAAAAATCATCGTATTGCTCGAAAAAAGTACTTTTTAAAAGCATACAAATAAAGTTTTTACCTATTACAGAAGAATTTATTCAGAAAATTCACTTTTAATTGCGCCTCGCATACCACTTTTCCGAAGTCTAGTTATTCAGAATAACAATATTGTTTGTTTGGCAACTGTGACGTTACGAACGGGGAATTCCCCGAAGCGCACGGGCGGAATGTTTCGAATAGCAGACGACGCAGTGAAATGAAGACAAAACTGTTTTTTGCCAAATTTGATAAGATGTAGATGGTGGAATTATATAGAATACTGTCAGTATGTTTTTTTTATGTACATTAAACTGTAAATACAAAAAGTTATTGAAGTCTTGATATCTGACCTTTAAAGGTCAGAAATCAAGACTTCAATAACTTTTTGTATTTACAGTTTAATTTACATAGAAAAACATACTGACAGTATTCTATATAATTCCACCATCTACATCTTATCAAATTTGGCAAAAATCAGTTTTGTCTTCATTTCATTGCGTCGTCTGCTATTCGAAACATTCCGCCCGTGCGCTTCGGGAAAGGTTCGGGGAATTCCGCGTTCGTGACGTCACAGTTGCCAAACAAACAATATTGTTATTCTGAATATCTAGACTTCGGAAAAGTGGTATGCGAGGTGCAATTAAAAGTGAATTTTCTGAATAAATTCTTCTGTAATAGGTAAAAACTTTATTTGTATGCTTTTAAAAAGTATTTTTTCGATGATTTTTAGTGAATGGTATATCTGTTGATATCTGACCTTTAAGGACTTGACATATCTCATGTTATTTACCTAATTGTAATATTTGGTAAAGGAGCAACGCTCGTTGGGTCCCGTCTTTAGGACCCTTGATTCCAATTATTATCATACAGTAAAACCCCGATTATCCGAAACGAAAGAGGGGGAGCCTCTTTCGGATAAGCCGATTTTTCGGATAATCCAGATTTATCAGAAATATATTTCGTGTTGACATATTTTGTTGTGTGTGTGTATGTCCTGTGCCTCCCCCCCCCCTCTCTCTCTCCATCAGTCTCAAGTTGTGGATGGAACACAATTTTTTTTATTTTTTTTTTTATTTCATGTTGACGTACATACCTTATACGTAACAGAGAACAAGAATTATTCTATACATATATCTTCCACTATCCTGACGAACACAATAAAGCAACTCCGCCACTCCCCGCCTCCGTCACCATCACTCCACAACCCTTCCACTCCCCACCTCCTGGTGGTGGAGTCAGAAGGAAGGGTCGTCCATTGCTCCATCTTCACTGTCCAAATCAAAGGTAGACAAGGAGGATGAGGCACTTGATGAAGGGCGAGAAGACTGGGTGGACGAAGGTGTTCTTGGCCGAAAAAACGAGGTGATAGAAGTCTGTTTGGTGCAAGACAGCTGTTTCTCGATGACGTCACTCATTGCTGCTCGCATCATCGGGTACAGTTGATTGCTATTTGAAATGTCCCTGGGTCGCTGGTCAAGAAACTGAAGCACTCCTTCGATGTGGGACCGGACTGTTGCCAAAGACATGGAAGGATCAGAAGGATCATCGTCGTCGTCGTCATCATCATCGTTGTCATGGCCGTGCATCACTTCCTCAGCTATTTCTTTGGTTGATTGGAGAGCGTAACCTGGGCCCCCCTCATCCACAGTGAGCCACTCCTGGACGTCCTCCTCTGTAACTGTCTCGTAATCACCCAGGGCCTCCTTCACCTCTCGCACCTCCCGGTCGAATCCTTCAAACACTTCTCGCATATCCGATTGACCCGCCTTTAGCTTGTCCAATATCTCCAGCTTCTGCTGTATGGTTAGGACGACTTTCTTCCTTTTCCCGGTTTCTTTCGGCATGGTGATGTAGAAAGAAGTGAGGTCGAAGCACAGGTAGAACGCGACTGCCCAGTGTGAACTCTGTGACGTGACTGCCGCCGACTGACGATGTAAACAATGAAACCAAACAAACACACGCTACGCTAAACAAAGTTGTACGCTTAAAACGTATTCATTTTAACTGTTCTTATCAATTTTGAATGTGTTAATATAGTACATATGTAGTTACTTTTACTTATTTTCATGTTTTTGATGTTTTATAATGTTTTAGTATAGTTTTTTTTTTGAAATTTTAATTGCATTATCCAAATCAATTTTGGATAATCCCGTTTTTCGGATAATTCGCTTTCGGATAATCGGGTTTTTACTGTACTTAGATTTGAATTCATATATTTTTCCAACTTGGGCTATATCACTTTCTAAGCTATTCCAGATATTCATGCACCTGTTTCAGTGCTTCTCAACCGAGGAGGTGCGCCCCCCCCCCCCCGAGGCGTTAGGAGGATACAAGGGGGGAGGCGTGAACTCATCTGCTCAAAAATCATTGCTTAGTAAGAATGATAAAATAATTCAAAGAACAAGTGTCTGCCGTTACATACGTCCAAAGTATAATTCTATCAGTCACCCCAACTCGTTTGTTTTCGACCTAAGCAGTGTTAATATATATATATATATATATACATAAACTTTATGTAATTACAAAAAAGGTGGGGGCGTGCGGGTCTGCTGGAAGGGAAAAAGGGGTCATTTAAGATAATTCAGGTACCACCGATCTACATAGAAAACTGCACTTCTTCACACCCTAAATCAACAGATCTCTTCCTCCTTTAGTGACCTGAATACTGTAATCTTATCAAATCTTTCTCGTCGACTTTTCAAAATTGGCAGACCCTGTGCTTTTAGTCTTTCCTCATATGTTTTATCTGCCAGGCTGGAGACCAGTTTGCTTGCTGTCCTTTGTTTTCTCTCGATCTTGCTTATTCACTCTGTGTGGGGGCCATACCACTGACTCATATTCCAGTCTCTGGCAGATAGATCAATGTTTCTAGAATATTTTTCATCATCTCTTCATCTATATAATTAAAAACTATTTTAATTTTCTGTTGCAGTCCGTATGTCTCTCCCATAATTCTGCTGTTACGTCTGTCAGGTGGCAGGTATCTTCTAACGTCAGTCCCAAATGTTTTTCCTGTTTTGATTTTGTAACGGATTCACTTCTCGAGACGGTCTTTTGCATGTTAACAATTTCCAGTACGTTGCACTTTTTTTTTTTTTTTTTTTTTTTTTTTATTGAAACTAATTTTTCACTCTTGGGTCAATGCAAAAATAGTGCGTGATTCACCAGTCTTGGATCACGTGTTGGACTCGTGATCAACAGCTATCTCCCTCCCGAAAGAACTCAGAGCTCATATGACCGATCTATGGGTAATTCTGACATTACGCATGCACACACACACCCAACTCTCCGCCCACGAGAGTTGGAGTAACGACTCGCAGCGCAGTGATAATGAAATTATTTCAGCCCTGGCGGTACTCGAGCCCGGGCCGCCGTAGTGAAAGCCGGGAACTCTAACCACTGCGCCACGAGGTGTGTGTGTGTGTGTGTGTGTGTGTGTGTGTGTGTGTGTGTGTGTGTGTGTGTGTGTGTGTGTGTGTGTGTGTGTGTGTGTGTGTGTGTGTGTGTGTGTGTGTGTGTGTGTGTGTGTGTGCAAGTAGCTGGTTATCATTTGAGAAACTTAGCGTTTGTAAGGAAATACCTTGATGAGAATTCTATGAGGAAGCTTATTTATAACCATGTGTTGGGTAAATTGGACTACTGCAACTCTTTATATTATGGTCTTCCTAACTACTTATTGAAGAAACTTCAATTAATTATGAATAGAGCTGCGAGACTGATAAAGGGTCAGTCTAGAAGGGAACGGATAACTCCAGTGTTAATACAGCTGCATTGGCTCCCAGTCAAAGCACGTATCATGTATAAACAGTGTGTTATGGTGTATCAGGCATTGAAGTTTGGGAGGCCTAATTATTTGTGTGATATGCTCGTGGACTTCCGAATAGATAGTGATATAGCCTTGCGACACAGTATTGAAGTGAATAGACTATTAGAGCCAAGGTTTTATAGAGAATCTGGGCGTAGAGCGTTTGTTAATAGTGCTCCACGTCTCTATAATAGACTTCCTGAAAATGTTAAAATGGCTGAAACTACGACCATCTTTAAGAAGAGACTGAAGACACACTTCTTCACTGCTTCGTATGACTTGGAGAATGTAGTGATGAAATCAGATTTTGGACTTTAGATATTCTACGTGGGGGGCTTGGAGAGCCGTCATCGGCTGAAAGCCCCTAGAAGCCATCACCTAAGTAACCTAAGTAAGTGTGTGTGTGTGTGTGTGTGTGTGTGTGTGTGTGTGTGTGTGTGTGTGTGTGTGTGTGTGTGTGTGTGTGTGTGTGTGTGTGTGTGTGTGTGTGTGTGTGTGTGTGTGTGTGTGTGTGTGTGTGTGTGTGTGTGTGTGTGTGTGTGTGCGTGTATCAATTAATCATCAATGGAAGAAACATCAGTACATCATACAGCCAGATAAATTCTTTCACCAGCCTTGTGGGTCACTCCAGGAACTCTCGTTGCATCTCCACCGTGTTCAACAAAATATTATTTATCTGACAAAATCGAGCTAGGGACGTCGTCCTGGCGATGTTCACTCATGTTCATCATCCCAGAAGAATGGATGACAACAACAACAACTGACATTCTTCCTTGTGATAAACAAAAAAGGGTTACCACCGGCGCCGTCGCCCCCGTGACCAAGTGGCGAGCTACTCTTTCCACCTGCTGCAGCCTCTGAGCATCGAAGAGACCAAGGAAGAATTTCCTCTCGAACCCGTGGAGGTTCCATGTACTTCTTCATTTATTATTTATAAATGATAAGGAATAAGGAGAAATGTATGCCTTCTCACAATTCTGAGATAAGTGTGAACGTACATACTGGTTACATAAATAGGTTATCTGCTGCCAGGTCGCTCACTCTGTTGTTGGCAGGGATCCATGGAGAGGTGGTGTGTGTTGGGGGGGGGGGGCAGGACACAAAAGTTGGGAAGAACCACGTGGTTCTTCTTGTTCCAATAGCAGAATACTCGTCTCATACCGTCGACACTAATCGGTGGAGGGTGGGGGGTAAGGTGGCAAGCACGAAGCATCCCAACTTGTAACAACGAGGCTAGGGTGAGAGTGAGTGGGAACAAAAGAGAGACACTGCTGCATAGGTAGTGACAACGTAGACGGCAGCCAGTTGGTCAGGAGTGACGAGGTAAGGGTTGCTGCAGGCACGGTCAGCTAATTGTGACGTGTGAAGGCGTCCATAGACACCCATGATTATTTGAGAGCACGACGTCGTGTCATGTACGGCGCACATGCGAGAAGTCGATACGTAGGAAACGAGCGTAACGCAACTGTGTCGTAGTGCACCTTCTCGAATCTAAGGAAGCCTAGCCTGGGTTTCTCGCGAAAAAAAACCTGCTTTCACCCTCTCCTCAAACTGCACGAACTTGAGGGAATGCGTTCTTTTCATGTGCTGTTTAAGATTGTTCAGACTTGACATATGTCCCTTAGTTAGAACAGACTGTAGGCACATCTTGCAGCTGAAATTCAACTTCTCTTCCTTGAGAAAGAAGTAGTCCTCTGATTGGATTTCGAAATAAGGCATGTTTCACAAAACTTGTTAACATACAAAAATAGCTGAAATTGGGATATTACTGGAATAATAAAAAATATAATAGTGATAATGATAATAATAATGATAATAATAATAATAATAATAATAATAATAATAATAATAATAATAATAATAATAATAATAATAATAATAATAATAAAACAAAATAAAAAAAAAACATATTGACGGTAAACCTTCATTTTCTGATTTGCATTTTATTTGTATAAAGATCTACAACTTTGGATATCGGTTGGATTTATTGTGTTTGCTAATAGTGACCGTTGCTCACCTCTACCTCAACGGGTGAAATCAGACTAATATAATTTCTTTGTTTAGATTTTAAATACGTTTCACTTGAGCAACAACTTAAATCAAATAAATTGTCTCTGTCAGGTAAGAAAAAAAAAACAGAATATAAACTCAGTATCAGTAGGACAGAAAACGAAATTATTTATGCAGAAAAATTAAATCACTACTGAGTGATAGACCTCAAGGCTAGAGATGACGAATGACTCTTATTTCCTTTTGCTCTGAAGTTTTCGTACGAGGAAAAGGAGCATATATATGCACAAACGCAAACCACAATAAAACAAACATGTAGGAAGGCAAAACTCCCACCATCTCCCTATTAGCATAGCTACTGTGCGTCAGACCTACTATACAGTATATATTGTTGGTGAGCTTATGTCAGCAAAAAGTAAAAGTGTCATTATGTTCCGACAGATATATCTTTATACTCTTTTCGTTTATTTATTTTCCGAAGCACAGAAAATATTTTTTTCACTATGAAAGGTATATAGGTTTATTTTGTTGGAAAGCGTTACACGGACTTATTCATTCATATTGTCATACTCTTATAAAATATGTACTAAAATCTGAAAATAAGGGAAATTTTATGTATGGAGTTAACGGAAGTTAATAGTTCGTTCATGGTTTTCAGAGTTAATTCGTTGATAAATTTATTCACTTCATCAATTAAAGATGAACGGACTGGTGAATATGAACCAATTTATCTGTAGTACACTGCCATGAAATATAGTGACAATTATCTTGAGATACCACTGCACCTCCCACTGTGTTATTCCTACAGTTAATTATATCATAATACTGAACTGGTCGGATTGCGTGGTAGAGTGATGGAGGTGTGTTACATTTGTAGTAGCTGGTTGAAATACCATTGTTGCTTCTACTGAGCACCTATCAATTGTAACAGCAAGAAGAGGTTAAGATTTTTTTTATCCTTAGGCTACACTGGGGAACACTCATTTTGTTGCATTTAAAAAAAAGACTTTTCTATAGTCAACTTGAGTGTGCTGATTTCAAATCTGAAGTCGGGTTTTGTCTGCAAGCTACAGATTTTATGCAATTTGACATTTTTATTTATTTTTTAAATTTTCGTTATTATAGGAAATTGCAATATCAGCCACAATTCTTTTGTTCACTTGAATCTTAAAACAGTATGAAAGCCATTTCTGTACATTTATTAAGGCAAAAGAAACAGAACATTAACAGAACATCTATCCCAAAGTTAGATTAGCATCCTTCAGAACATCACCACAGCTGATGGAAGCTTATCAATTTCTTTGTGTATTTTTTTCAGGCAGGAATTTGCGTTTGTAACTTTTGCGTTTGTACATTTCATCTGGGTAATTTCGTTTAATGCTCCAGCAGTAGTCAGCCATCATACTTTTGTCCCAGCGCCCTTGGTAGCGTTCTTCCATGATCTTTAGGTCTTGGTGGAATCGTTCTCCTTGTTCGTCACTCACAGCCCCCAGGTTGTCAGGGAACTGATCAAGGTGGCTGTTCAAAAAATGAAGCTTGATGCTCATGTTGCACCCGAGATCACGAAAAGCGAGGAGCATTCTGTTCACAAGTTCACTGTAGTTCTCCGCCTTATTGTTTCCAAGGAAGTTCTGAACAACTGCCACAAAGGATAACCATGCTGCCCTTTCTAAAGCGGTCATCTTAGCAACAAACTGATCATCACGAATTAGGGTTCGAATCTGTGGGCCATCAAACACGCCTGCTTTGATCTTCTCAAATGATAACCCTGGTAAAGCTGTGATGATGTGTTGGAAACATTCACCTTCGGTTTCCAGTGCATTGACAAATTGTTTCATCAAACCTAATTTGATGTGAAGAGGAGGAAAGATGATCTTATCTCTGTTTACAATTGGGTCTTGTATGATATTTGGCATGCCTGCTTCAAGGATGTCACGAATAGGCCAGTCCTTCTGGACCCAATGTCTGTCTCGTGCTCGGCTGTCCCACATACAGAGGAAACATGGAAACTTGGTGAAACCTTTCTGTTGTCCAAGAAGAAAGTTGACCATCTTTAAGTCTACACAAATTATCCAATTGTGCTCATGATACTTTAATAAGTCCATGACCATTCTCATATCATCATAGTCTTCCCGCAAATGCACTGAGTGACCGACAGGTACTGCTCCATAAACATTGCCATTATGTAAAAGAACACACTTTAGACTGCGTTTTGAACTGTCTAAAAAGCTGGTCACGCTTTCTGAAATATGATACTTTAAACAGAGTGACCAACAAGATTTCTGCCTTGTAATCTTGATGCCAAAAGCTCTGCTGCTTTCTTTGAAAGACCTAAATCCCGCACTAAATCATTCAGTTCAGCCTGGGGAAGAGGCTTAGGGACGGGGAAAGGTTCAGTGTCTGAAGAACAGTCCTCCGATTGTGAACACTTTTCTGACAATTCACTGTCACAACTGTCTTGCTGGCTTGTATCATGTCCAATGTCTTTATCGTCCAATGAAGGCAAGCCTTTGAAAACTGGAACAGGTACTTCTTCAGAGTGCGGAACAGGCCGAATAGCTGAGGGAATGTTCGGATACGTAATCTTATGTCGGTTTTTCTTCCCAACACCCGTTGTGTTTACCATGCAGAAATAACAGTCAGTTACATGGTTGGTGGGTTCGCGCCAAATCATTGGAACTCCAAAAGGCAGACCTTTGCGTTTTCCTTTGGTCCAGTCTCGAAGCATTTCCTCACAATTGTGGCACACAACATGAGGAGCCCATTGCTTGTCTTGATCACCAAGATGAACTTCAAAATATGCCTTGTAGGCACGCTTGACGAACGAGGATATGTTACGTCTCTGACGATTGAGTGTGTAGCATCCACATATGTAGCAGAAGGCATCAGGCTTGTTTCTGCAATGATGTCTCATTCTGGAAGCCATGTTTGAACTGAAACAAAAGAAGAATGATCAAAATATTAGAAGCTATCTATATATATGGACGTTAAAATGCTTATACATGGTTTACGCAAGTTCACATATGTACAATTTCATTAACCTCAAATTGCATACAAACTAGAGCTTGTAGAGAAAAACTAATTTCAGATTTGAAATCAGCGCCTAAAAATCTTTCAAAATCCGTTAAAATATCCAATGCAACTCAAAGTTACTGAAAAAGTGTTCCCCTGTGCTATCAACCAGCGAAAAAAAATACACGGGAGCGACGAGCGATTTCGCTCGGGAAAGTTCCAATGTCGCTCTCGCAAATCCAATAGCGGGAGCGATCACCCCCCCCCCCAAAAAAAAATCGCTCCCGCGGCAAGATTCAACGTTTTTTATGCATTATCCATCATTTGGCAATCCCTGAATCCCATCACCATTGATGAAAGGATCAGAGCAAACACAACTTAACCGTGATCAATCATTGCATTATCAATCGATATCATAAATGCAACGCATCAATCAACTTTAATTTGTTGATGTACGTACATATGTGTACGCGGTATTTCTGCTAGAGTTCAATGGCTTACCTAGCCTAGCTTCGTATCAGCTGCATGCGCGCGTATACTAGTACATGTTGATTAGACTCTACACGACTATCGTGCTACATAATGTCGCTAGTTTTGAATTGCATGGTACCTGTATGAAGGGAAGTTCATTGGTTGCATGCAGCTAGCTGCCCAATCAACGCGCTGACTACATGTACAATGCACCATACCCAGTACCACATCACCGCATGCATACGTACACCGTACATATTCAAACTCGCTCCGACATGAATAATGAGTTAGCCTTCCAATAGTTTGAAGGAAATCGAACCTGCAAAAACATGGCTCTGGAAATATCAAAAATGTTCTGGTAATTAAAAAAAAATGGCTCTGGTGAAATTGAAAACAAAAAAAAAATGGCTGGATTTTTTTTTTTTTTTTTTTTTTTTTTCTTGCTATCAACCCATAATGTGGTCATTAAGCCTGGTGTGAACCTGCGGTCCGGTTTAATTTAACCATTACAATTTCCACAACAGTCCTGTTGTGCGCAAATAAAACACTACTTTGTCAATAAAGAAACAGTCATTGGACAAAAGATTTGTCACGTTTAACTAAATATTGTACTGCAGTGATGTATGAGCGCCTGGCGCTGTGTGTTATATTTCGTGCAGTGTATGAGTATGTGTCTTATAGAGAATGTAGTGTTGCAGGTGTTGCACTAGGGAGGAAATACGCCAGTGATATAAGGATCTAGGTGGGTAATGTAGGTGGAATTCATCCTCAGACTTGCTATGGCGATTTCCTCCCATCTATTGCTTCTGTATGATGTTGACCAGTCTGTTATGTGCTCCATTTGTTTATGTGTGATGTGGAGATTGTCCCTCTGGTGTTGCCAGTGAGCGTGTAATTGTTTTCTTCAGATTGAATTGAAAGTGTCTATGTCTATGGGTATATCTATAATAGAGTCATTTTCTAACGCAGATTTGGTCAGTGTGTCCTGTCCGCTTCTCGTTCCCGGAGATTCCAATGGTGCTGGGAACCCAAGAGAGAGTAATGGACTTGTTGGTCGTCGAAAATGCGCTAATGGTTTTGCCCAGGAGAGAATCCCCAATTTGGTTACCCGACTTAATTGACTGTAATGCACGCAAGGAATCTGAGAAAATAACAGATTGAGCCTTTCCTATCGCTTTGGATATTCCGAAGAGTTCGGCAAAATAAATGCTCGTATGATCCGGCAATCTGAACTTCATCCGGGTTGTGGAGCTATAAACCCTGTCCTGTCTTACGGCCACACTTAGAACCATCCATATACAGTGTCCTGTGGCCAGTGTACCCGTTGATGACTTGTAGGGACTTCTGTCTAAGTTCTTCCACCGAGCACGATTTCTTCTGGAGGTCTTCATAGATGTCGACGCTCAGGGTGATCTTTTCCCACAGTGGTGTGTGGAACGTCTTCAATTTTTCAATAGACCACAGTGGCATTGAATAGTGCTCGCATAAGGATCGGATCCTAATGGAAAAGAGATTAATGCTGGAGTTGGTAAAGTAATCGTATTGGGACGCCGCCAGCTTGCAGGGATATCGTGGGATACGAAGCACTTTGGTGGCGTAGCGGAGTATTATAGGAGTTCGCGCCTGTAGTGGAGAGTGGGGGGGGGGGGCATTGGCTTCAACTTCCAGCTTCTCGATTCTTGTGCAGCGTATTGCTTCAAGTGCAAGTCGCAGGCCTTTGTTTTGGATGATGTTCAGGGGTTGTAACGTGGTTCTTGTTGCCGAACTATAAATCTAACACCCATAGTCCAATTTAGATCTAATTAGGGACTCATAAATCATTAGCAAAGATTTCCTATCTGCTCCCCAATTTGTGCCCGTTAGTTTGCGTAGCAAATTAAGTCTCTTGTTGCACGCATCAACTAGGTACTTTACATGGGCCTTCCAGTTTAGCCTGGAGTCCAGTTTCAGGCCAAGGAAAAAGGTTGAATTTTGTACTGCAATGGGATTTCCATGCAATTGCAGATCGATGTCTGCCTGGGCTTTGCGTGAAAATACAACCACTGTTGACTTTATTTCCGAAAACTTAAATCCCCATTCGTCAAACCATTCCTGGAGCGAGTCCAGGGCAAGTTGTACGCGAGAGCCGGAAAAACTAGCGTTCGATGAGGAATGCCAGATTCCGACGTCGTCAGCGTATAATGAATATTTAAGGTTCCGAGATGGAGCAGGTAGAATATCGTTTATAAGGAATATAAATAATGTGGGGCTCAACACACTTCCCTGTGGTACGCCATTTTCTTGTATGCATACTGATGAAAAGCAACCTTGAATTTGGCAGAGAATGTTCGTTCTAGTAGAAAGTTTTAAATGAAAATAATGAGATTCCCTCTAAGGCCAAGTGCATAGAGTTTTTCGAGGATACCACGTCGCCATGCCATGTCGTAGGCTCTTTCTAAGTCTAAGAAACAAGCTACAAGGAAATCTTTCTTCTCGAAACTTGAAAGGATATCATGTTCTAAGTTGACCAAATGGTCGAGACTACTTCGGCAATTCTACTGGATGATTTTAATTTTATTTTATTTATTTATTTATTTATTTTAATTTTTAGTTGTTTTTTATTTGCTTCGATTTCTTCCTTTCTTGGCCTTAGTGGGAGAGGTGTGTTTTGACCCCGATGTTCGGTCTGGGCTGGATATTGGACTTAATAACATGTGTAGGCACACGTAGTGGAAGCTCTGGGATAGTCGGGGAAGGGAAGTGCGAGTGCGTGGTTTGTTTGGTAGGTGGGTAGAGATCTTTCTCCTTATCGGAGTGCTTGCTTACAGTCTGTGTTTCAATGGTTCTGTACGTTTTCTTAACTGCAGAAGCATAGGAAGTTGCTCCAGAGGGACTAGTTGGAGTAACTTGTCTTTTCATCACACGTTTCTTTGCTTCGCAGAAAGAGATGCCATAAGTTGCTTTCTCGGTACAAATTTCTTTTTCTATTTTGAAGGTGGGACAATCTCGGGAGGTGGATGCATGCTCGTTGTTAGAGGGGCTGTTGACACATTGAAACATGAAAATCCATGTGAACAAGTTGTATAGACACGGTAAAGGAAACATGGACTGGAGGTGAAGCTTTATTCCTGACGTTTCGTCTAACGACTTTCTCAAAGGAATGAGCATACTAGAAACATACAGAGATTATAAACCCGCCTTATGGCTCAAGGGGGTGTACGAGCGTATAGCGCTGCGTCCTGATTGGCCCGCTGAGACAGCCAATCACGAAGCGCTATCTTCGCTGAAGATTTGGCCCAGGTGAAGCTCCCAGCCTTATTGTTGATATTCGGACGAGTGGTGATGTACGCAGCTGCTATAGATTTTCTGATCTTCTTATCCATACCTTCGTGTAGAATCTCGGCTCGGTTCCATTGTGGGAGGTGCCCAGACTCGTCAACATGCACCACCATTGCGTTGGTGAGTCTATGGTGACGGAGGTCGGCCTTATGCTCCCTGATTCTAGTGTTAAGGCCCCTCTTAGTCTCTCCGTAGTATGCTTTATCGCATGATGTGCATGGGATCTTATATACGACGCTGTCTTCTCTCCCCCTCATCTTAGTCCCGCTTTTTAACATGTCACCAATCTTCGTTCCCGATGTTACGGCTGCTTTAACTTCCGTGCCCCTGAGCATTCTAATAATGTCTCCTACCTTCTCAGAGTTAGGAAGCGCCATGTATGATGTTTTTGTGGTGGCGTTGCCTTCTCTTAACCTGCTTGTGTGGATTATTTCTTCCGCTCTTCGTCTTAAGCTCAGGATTAAGCCCTTGGGGTAGCCAAGCTTCAAGAAGGCCGCGATGATGTATTCGATTTCCTCCTCCAGGAACTCCTCGCTGCATATCCTGTAGGCACGCAGGAAGAAGCCCATGACTACCCCCTTTTTCGTCCTCTCATTGTGTGCCGACAGGTAGTGTATGAAGTCGTTCAGGGTTTACAGAAAGCCTACGAACCGTGACGACTTCATACACTACCTGTCGGCACACAATGAGAGGACGAAAAAGGGGGTAGTCATGGGCTTCTTCCTGCGTGCCTACAGGATATGCAGCGAGGAGTTCCTGGAGGAGGAAATCGAATACATCATCGCGGCCTTCTTGAAGCTTGGCTACCCCAAGGGCTTAATCCTGAGCTTAAGACGAAGAGCGGAAGAAATAATCCACACAAGCAGGTTAAGAGAAGGCAACGCCACCACAAAAACATCATACATGGCGCTTCCTAACTCTGAGAAGGTAGGAGACATTATTAGAATGCTCAGGGGCACGGAAGTTAAAGCAGCCGTAACATCGGGAACGAAGATTGGTGACATGTTAAAAAGCGGGACTAAGATGAGGGGGAGAGAAGACAGCGTCGTATATAAGATCCCATGCACATCATGCGATAAAGCATACTACGGAGAGACTAAGAGGGGCCTTAACACTAGAATCAGGGAGCATAAGGCCGACCTCCGTCACCATAGACTCACCAACGCAATGGTGGTGCATGTTGACGAGTCTGGGCACCTCCCACAATGGAACCGAGCCGAGATTCTACACGAAGGTATGGATAAGAAGATCAGAAAATCTATAGAAGCTGCGTACATCACCACTCGTCCGAATATCAACAATAAGGCTGGGAGCTTCACCTGGGCCAAATCTTCAGCGAAGATAGCGCTTCGTGATTGGCTGTCTCAGCGGGCCAATCAGGACGCAGCGCTATACGCTCGTACACCCCCTTGAGCCATAAGGCGGGTTTATAATCTCTGTATGTTTCTAGTATGCTCATTCCTTTGAGAAAGTCGTTAGACGAAACGTCAGGAATAAAGCTTCACCTCCAGTCCATGTTTCCTTTACCGTGTCTATACACATTGAAACACATTTGCAGAGCAGGCATCTGTAGGATGTTCGCCTGCACACTAACCGGACACGATCGTTTGGCTATGACAAAACTTAGCAAGGTGACCACATTTAAAACACTTATTACAGCGCAAAGTGTTGGGGACATATGGTCGTACTGAGACTTGGATCATGGAAATTGAGGTTTAACAATTTCAGGGAGTTAGAGAACTTACCGGTCTCAATTTTCTACCGGGTTAGTTGCTAAGGTTAGAATTAAGAAGATCTTGAGGCCTTGAGAATCCGAAGATGAAAGGTCCCTTGCCTTGAGGTTTCTAAATAAGAGGTAAACTTGGAACCAGAGCTCTGGGTCCTCTGTTTCGACGATAGTACGGACCGTATTCGGAGGGACTCTTACGAGTTCGAAAAGCACTCAAAAGGCCACGGGTTAATATTCACTTTAAGTAATTTCTCAAAGTTAATCCCCGATTTATCAAACCACAAATTACATAGATTTAACAAATAAAGAGGAGGGGAGTTTAATCGTATCTTATTTGAAGTTACGATAGAAGTGGTTCGAAGTTTCAGGAAAAGCTCCTGAATCGAAAGAAAATGATACCTTGAGGGAAAGTTTCCCGAAAAAAGGTAAGCACTAAGATTTCTAATAACAATTACCACAGGATGTATCCAACTTTGACATGGCCAGGGAGGGTTGTAGAGTTGAAAGTGAGGATGATAAGGATTACAAAGGCGGAGCATGCCGACAGGAGACCTTTTGATCCATATCTAGGTCGGATGCGAAAAAAAAAATCATATTAATAAAACAATAAATAAAAACTATAATAATGTAAATAACAAATAAAATACATAAATAAATGCATAGGTATAGTTGAATAATAAAAAAACAGGTAAATAGTAAATAATGATAAATTGACATATAACTAATAATAAATGAAAATCAGACAGACAAATGATAACAAAACAAAAACAAAATAAATGAAAATCAGACAGACAAATAATAACAAAACAAAAACAAATAATATAAGATAAATTATAATCATTACAGCATCTTACTTAGGTATTTATCTAACTGATCCTTAAAGCTTCGAATTGAACTACATTGCACTACCTGTGCAGGAAGTTTATTCCATTCATTTACTACACGGTTGGCAAAGTTGTTTCTACCTACTTCCAAATTGAATCTATTTCCGGATAGTTTGAGACCATTGTTTCTTGTCTGATTCTCATTCAATGTGAAAATTTGGTCACTTTTGATGTTGTCAATTCCGTTTAAAATCTTAAAGACCTGTATCAAGTCACCTCTGAGTCTACGCTTTTTTAGGGAAAACAGATTCATGTGTTTTAGTCGATTTTCGTATGATTTATTTCTTATATTTGGAATCAGTTTTGTGGCTCGCCGTTGTACTTTTTCCAGTCTGTCAATGTCTTTAATGAGATTCGGTGACCATACGGAAACAGCATATTCCAAATGTGGACGAACTAACGATTTATATAGCATGTTAATGAGTGATGGACTTTTGAAATCAAAAGATCGCGCAATCAGTCCCAGAATCTTATTTGCTTTCTCAGAGGCACTGCTTGGATGATTTGAGGTCGTTACTGATAATTACGCCGAGATCTTTTTTTCACTATCCACTTTTGTTAACGAATTTCCAAATAACTTGTAATCGTACTTACTGTTATTTTTACCTATGTGCATTACCTTGCATTTACTTGTGTTAAATTTCATTAGCCACTTTTCAGACCATTGCTGTAATTTATCTAAATCTTCTTGAATATCTAATTGGTTTGAGTGATCATTTGCCACTCCGCACAGTTTTGTATCATCAGAAAATTTGGAAACAGTAGATTTTAGTCCATGGTCTATATCATTTATATATACTATGAAAAGATGTGGCCCAAGAACGGAACCCTGAGGAACTCCACTTGCAACACTTTTCCATCCAGAAGTTTTTCCATTTAAAACAACTCTCTGTTTTCGACCATTCAACCAATTACTAGTCCAACCTAATAGGCTACCACTTATTCCATGCAAAGCTAATTTAGTAAGTAGTCTTTCGTGTGGGACGGTATCAAAAGCTTTTGCAAAGTCTAGATATATTAAATCTATATTGTTTCTTTTGTCATAATTCGAGATAACTGTGTTGTAGAATTCGAGTAAGTTAGTCACGCAAGAACGTTTCTGTCTGAAACCATGCTGGCTATCATTTATCAAACGGTTACTTTCTAAATGATGTTCGATAGCATATCTGATGATAGTTTCCATTATTTTTCCTACGATTGAAGTCAAACTTATAGGCCTATAGTTATTTGGTTTCTTTTTGTCACCTTTTTTGAATATGGGAGTAACGTTAGCTAGCTTCCATTCTCTTGGGACATCTCCGGATATGATGGATTTCTTGAAAATAATTTCTAATGGAACAACAATCTCATTTTTCCCGGTCCAGTCGCGTGATGAATTTGGCATCTAGAATCCCTTCATTTTTCATTTCTTCGAGGATGTCAGACTCGTCCATGGTCATCAAGTCTCTATAGTAGATTACTCCTCTGCAGAAGTTGAGTGACCTAAGGAGGGAGGCAACAACATCGAAGGTATGAAACTTCTTGGCCTTAAGTAAGCCGTGTGTAGCTTTCCCAGAGTTGGTGATAACTTGGAGATCTCCACTTCTAAGTTTCCTAACCTGGTTGATATCATTTGTATAAAAAGACAGACATTTCTTCAGAATAAAGGGATTGAGTTCAGCTAATCGGGTTTCGTCAGAGTAGAGAAAAACATGCCTAGCCTTATCCGGGTCGATATTAGGGTCGTCAGGGGAGGTGTTTTTCGTTTGCAGATGTGGAGTTGAAGACTCCATTCTGCACGTCGGGGTGGGGGACAAGCCTCTTGGTACACAAGAAATGTGCTCAGAAGAGCCAAAGGGGACAATACTATAGGGGTCACAGTTCCTTGGCGACTGGCGACAGGCGCGTGGAATGACACGCTGTGTGCCCAGTGAGGACGGGGTCTACTACTGAAGACTACGACAGATTAATACTAGATTTCGCCGGGCTGGACGACAGAGGAGTCTCATGAGCCAACAAAGACTCGTGCGGATCCCGGAAAGGTACGAAGAGACAGAAAGGTCAAAGAGAGAAAGACCTGGGAAAGGACCAGAAGCGGGTAGCAGTGTTAACTGCCAAGATGAAAGCCATCCAATTTTACGTTGGATTTTAAGAACTAGTCAACTCTAGAGACCTGACCTCCCCACGATAATGAGGGAGACCGACCTCATAACCAGGATAAACGCCCATCGGTCAGCTCCATGGGTCAACATCCACAAGGCGACCGTTAAAGACTACCATACGAACGATATTTCTTCAGAATATATTTTTTCCTTCTTGTTCTATTTCATTTATGCCATGCTTTCCTATTGTTCTAGGTTAGGTATATCTATTGTAATTATCTAGCAAAATATTGAGTGTATCACTCAACTAGTTTCACGCCATTTTTGGCCTCTTGTGTACAAATGCTGTCTGTAAACTGATGAAATGTCAGCCGACACCAAACCCTGCTTCGCCACGGTTCAGTGCTCGGTGGACATATTTCACCACGGGCTTGAGCGGCACAGTCTCCTCTCTGCTATTCACGCAGAATTAAGTCCTCAAACTCATTTATGTTTTACATTCGAAAAACCCGTTACTCGTTGGTCGCCTGGTCACCGAACTCTCTACCTCTAAGCCTCCGAAGAACTTATCAACAGTGTGGTTAGGAACACAAATGCTGCCACGTTTTTTTTTAAGGTTGCCTTGTCTTTTATAGATCTGTAAACCTCATATAATGGAACAAAGGGAAAGAGTTCAGTGCATATATATATATATATATATATATATATATATATATATATATATATATATATATAATATATATATATATAATATATATATATATATATATATTTTAAGTGAGTAGTAAATCATGTGTTAGGGTAGGAAAGGGGGGAGAATTAGTGGTTTGAGGTGAAGGTGGGGATAGGTTAGGGTAATGTAGTGTTACCGTCGTTGTTCAACATGTAAACAGACGGGATGGTACGGGACGTGAATGAGAGTGTGATGGAAAGAGATTTGGAGATAGTAAGTGTATGGATGGAAACAAAAGGTGAGTCAGTTGTTGTTTGCAGACGACAGTGCGCTTGTGGCTGAGCAGAGGTGAGCCTAGAGCAACTAAAGGAGGAATTTGGGCTATAAATGGATGAAAAATTAATGTTGCCAGAAGTGACTTTCTTGTCTGCCCTGTAAATTCTGAAGTAGATGAGGGGAAGAGGGTCGCCATATAAGTAAGCTGAAAAAGGAAACTAGCTTCGGCTGTCCGGTCGGGCCTGCTGTGTGTGTGTGTGTGTGTGTGTGTGTGTGTGTGTGTGTGTGTGTGTGTGTGTGTGTGTGTGTGTGTGTGTGTGTGTGTGTGTGTGCGCGTGTGTTGAGGAGGTGGATGGATGTGATGACCCTTCATTCACTAAGCATTAAGATGGGAGAAGCCATATATTGTTTTTGAATGTGTTTGATGTGGGTGTATGCTTTGACTCGGTTACTTCTCCATATAAGCGCAAGGCCTTTTAGTATGTATATATGTGTGTATGTATGTATGTATGTATGTATGTATGTATGTATGTATGTATGTATGTATGTATGTGTGTGTGTATTGCATGTGTGTATGTATGTATGTATGTATGTATGTATGTATGTACAGTATGTATGTGTGTATACATGTATGTATGCATGTATGTATGTATGTATGTGTGTATGTATGTATGTATGTATGTGTATGCATGTATGTATGTATGTATGTATGTATGTGTATGTATGTATGTATATATGTATGTATGTATGTATGTATGTATGTATGTATGTATGTATGTATGTATGTATGTATGTATGTATGTATGTATGTATGTATGTATGTATGTATGTATGTATGTATGCATGTATGTATATGTATGTATGCATGTATGTACTTGACTTAGTAATTTGGGGATATGATTCCCACGGGCTTTTGCGTGAGCCCGTTTATAGGGTGATTCAGTGTATGAGTGTGTGTGGTTTTGGCCACACTCATACATCCACGAGATGTGTATACATATGTGGGATATATATGCACATCCCGGTGAATGCACCCTTCGCTAACATTAACAATGAATGAAATCAATAGCAATAAATCAACATATGAGAAAAATTTAAAGGGGGGCTGACACTCCACCAACCGACTCAATTCATATTGGCTGCATAGGCGGCGCACAAAACCATCAGATGCTGTCGGGGGCCCTCTCCTTAGAAAAGCAGTTGCGGGGCAGTGCTGGAAATAGTGCTCAAGGGTGGCCTCTCGATGGCGACAATGGTGGCATCTTCTTTCTTCTAGTGTTGGATTTTTCTTTATTTGCCAGAAACAACGGTCCTCCAGCCGCAGACGGAAGAGCAGAGTTTCCACTTTTCTAGGTGTGGAGCGAGGAAGTACAAGGGGCTCGTAGTCAGTGACTGCGCTGCACCATTTCGCCCTCTCTGATACCTCTGCCTCCAGTCTGTGCTGAAGGAACCGTTGTACCTGATTAAGAGCCCTGGTGCGCATGCGCAACTGATTTCTGCTGAGAGGGATGACAACATCGACTTCGGGTCTTTGGCGCGTCGCTTCTGCTGCCGCATCGGCTAGCTCATTGCCTGGGACGCCGACATGGCTCGGCACCCAGTTGGGCGTGGCACCTGCTGGTGTAGCTTCAGCAGGAGTGTTAGGATAGAGGTCAGTAGGCGTACATTGTCGCTGGGCTGTGTCGTATCTAAGCTGCCTAGCACAAACTGTGAGTTCGTGTGGACCACCACAGGACCAGTTCGAGATATTAGAACATGCTCTAACGCTCCTTGGACCGCTATGGCCTCAGCTTGGAGAGTGGACGCATGATCAGATACTCTCCTGCCAAAGGTCAAACCATCCGTCACGAAGGCAGCCCCCGCACTACGAGGCCTGTTGGGGTCCACGGAACCATCCGTAAAATAGACCGCCGTTCCTGGTTTCGACAGTGCGCGGATGCCCTGTAGGGCCTGCGCTCGCACTCCTTCCTGGTCACATAACTTCTTCTTACTGGGGAGCTTTGTGACAACGAAGGTTGCAGGTACCGACAGCCATAGAGGTGGGGACTTGAACTCTGGGTGAGGAGAATCCTTCCACTTTTCAAGGAGAGCACTGGTGAGCCTGAAGGAGTCCAGGAGTCTGGCCGCTTGAGATAACCAGGTACAGCAGTGGATAAGATTATCCACCCGTCCTAGAGCTATCACAGGGTTCTGACTCAGCTCAGTTATCCTGGGACTCTGGACTATCTTGGCAAGAAAGTCGACCTCCAGCCTTCTGACCCGTGATGTTAATGAAGGCAATGAAACATCCATATGGAGGTTAACAGTCTTGGTCCAAGGTTGAGCTCCTAATATAATCCTTGCTGCGGCATTTTGGCAAGGCTCTAGGTCTTCAAGCGTGGCAGTCGCCACAGTTATGAGAACTGGAGCAGCGTAATCCACCAAACTGCGGACTGCTTGCAGGTAGAACGTGCGAAGGACCTGGTGTGTGGCACCAAGTGCCCTCCCCGTCATTGCTCTCATGACAGTGGTTTTCTCCTTCAGCTCTCCTTGAGATAGGATAGTTCCTTCAGACACCGAGGAACTGAAACTGGTGGACCCAGTCCAGCTTAAGGCCCTGGATGGTGAGGTGCTCCCCCTCATTCCAGAGTCCTAACGCCATGGCCTTCGATTTTGAAGGAGAGATTTTTAACCCTAACCTGCAACATTCGGTCGCTACAGTGCTTAAGCAGCATGTATTCTTGTGTATGTATGCATGTATATATGTATGTATGTATACATGTATACATGTACGTATGTATGTATGTACGTATGTATGTTTATATATATATATATATACACACACACACACACACACATACACATATATATATATATATATATATATATATATACCAAAGGCTTTTTCCCTCTTACATGGGGGGGGGGGGTAGTCAAAAAGAAAAAAGGCGTAGAAAACACTCCCACCAATTCCTTCCTCGACATATTCCACTCCCCTCCACCCTCTTCCCTCCCTCTCATCTTGGCACCTATATATATATATATATCTACTATAATAAAATAGTAGGTTCTGTCTGTCTGTCTGTTTGTTTGTTTGTTTGTTTGTTTGTTTGTTCACGAACTCCTCCTAAGGTTTTGGAGATAGATCCCCATAACTATATATATTCCGATACCCTATCACTCCAGGTACTTGGATATATATATATTTCATTTCCAAAAAAACATTATTTTAGCTAGGGTTAAGGGTTAAAGGGATATGGTGTGGTAACACGCTACTACTGTAGTGTCCCCTTAATGAATTAGCATTTTTGTGACAAAAATTACTATGATTAAACAAACCATTGTATGTGTTCATAAGTATTATTTATATTTGTGAATTTAATGTTGCCGCAAACTCTGATAGCCTTTGTAAAGAGAAAGCATGAAAATGTTAAATGATTGTATAATTTTACCAAATGATTAATTATTGCTTATTTTTATTTTACTTTTCCGCGGGCGGTAATTTAGTCGAGTTCAAAAATAACGCGTGAGATGTACACGATAAGTCGTGTAAAGCCGAGCTTATCAATAATATATCCCTTCACCAGCTTTGACTGGTGATAACAACAATAATGATAGTATGGCGGAGTCGACTGGGACTCCGCAGATGAAATAGACAGCCAACATCATAGCGTCCGTGACGTAGACAGACTTGGGACTGAAGGTTATAGAATCACGGGGATATTTGATGCGTATTTAATGCAGATCTGATCCATCGTTCGATAATACGTTGGAATTGATGAAAAACTGTAAAAGTACTATAATTACTATAGGCTAAAGGCTACACAAGAAGAGGGTATTACAAAGGATGCACTAGAATACTCTAAACCTCAAATACAAAGAGTTTTAAGACTTACATTGTTTGGCTAGGCGTGGGGTGTGTACATCTTTCTAGATCGGACCAAGACTGGCGCCTAGAGATGACGTGACATCACCCACAGTAACCGGTTCTTACACACCTTCTTAAGTCTAATTCTTTAAGTGAACATTGTACAAATAATGAGATGCTATCTTGCAGCACAGCTTGCAGACAACTTACAACGATAGTATTCTTAAGCAGACGAAGCTTCTGCTCGCAGCATACTTAAATTAAACATTACGAAAAACAAACTTGGAAACCTCTTCCGAGGGGAAACGAGCCTTACGACAAAAAGATATGTAAACATGGGGATACACGGACATATAAAAAAGCCCCGTTACCTCTCGTAACGGCACACTCCCTTCCTAATTTTCTAGGGGGAAAAATTACCAAAACTATTGACCTAGCAACACAAGCTCAGAAATGGGTCTTACATATTCATGGGCTTTGTTGTTTACCACAACTCTTACTTGGACCTTCCTGACTAAATCATCCTTGCCAGGGAATACTTTGTTTACAATACCCAAGGGCCACTGTCCTTGGGGACACTCTTGATTTTTTACCAACACTACATCATCCACCTTTACATTTGGAGAGGAATTGACCCACTTTCTTCTGGGTTGCAAAGAGGAAAGATACTCTTTCTTCCATCTCTTCCAGAATTCCTCAGCAAGGTGATGGACATGCTTCCATTGAGATTTGTATACTGCCTTAATATCTATCTCTTCAGGAAGAGTTACAGGAATATCAGTTTTCTGAGTGAGAAGGATGGACGGAGACAAAATGAAAGGACTACTAGGGTCCGAGGAAACAGGAACTAAAGGTCTGGAATTCACGATCTTACATACTTCTGCAAAGAAGGTTACTAACACCTCATGTGTTAATGCCTTGGGGTGATGGTTAGTCAGTATCACATTCATGATGCTGCGGACTATCCCCACCATACGCTCCCATGCTCCACCCATGTGGGAAGCATGAGGAGGGTTAAACAACCAAGTGCAACCTTGACTTGACAAGAAACTATTGACATCACCACCTTCATCGGTAATGGCAAGCAAGTTCAGTGCTTTGACAGCACCTACAAAGTTCGTGCCTCTGTCAGAACGCATCATCTTAACTGGGCCACGAATACAGATGAATCTCTTTAAGGCATTAATGAAGGAAGAAGTACTCAATTCTTCTACAGTCTCTATGTGGATAGCTCTGGAAACAAGACAGGTGAACAGAACGCCCCATCTTTTACTTTCGAGGAAGGAACTTCTAGTGCGCCGAGTTTTTATATGCCAGGGGCCAAAAAGGGTCAACTCCTACATAGGAAAATGGCGGATTGGGAGTAAGTCTATCGACGGGTAAGTCTCCCATCTTCTGAACACACACCTTACCTCTTACCCTTCTACAGGTGACGCATTTGGAAATGACCTTAGAAATGGTACGTTTCCCTCCCAAAATCCAGAAACCACCTGTACGGACGGCTCCTTCTGTAATCACTCTCCCTTGGTGGTGCACTGTCTCATGGTAGTGACGGATCAACAACAAGCCTAAGTGGGATTCCTTTGGAATAATAATAGGCCTTGCAAGCATACCAAGTACATCACTGCCTTGACTCAACCTGCCTCCTACACGAAGTAGGCCCTTCTGGTCTAAATAAGGAGACAGAGATGCAATGGGACTAGAAGGAGATAAACAAACTTCACCTTGCAATTTAGTCATGGCAGACGAGAAATAATCCTTTTGGTATGTCTGAACAATGAAATCAGCTGCATCTTCTAGTTGATCGGGTGACTTATGTTTGTTGCACATATGCCAACCTGAACAACACTTGTTACCTTGTTTGAAAGAACGGGCTATATGCTTAAGGAGAGCTACCGCTCTTACAAGTCTCCTCCAACAGGAGAAATTAGAGAACCTCTGAGCTAATGACGCAATTGCAGGCTCTACATTGCTTTTGTTTGCACTAACAAGGGGTTCAGACTCAATTGTGTAGTCTGATACCTTTACTTCTTTATCTGTCTCAGGGCTTACAAGAGGAAAACTTCCACTGGTGGATACAACATCCTCAAATAAGCTTGAGGGACCTGACAACCAATCACTCTGATTTAGGTCGGTTATTTCAAGACCACGGGTAGCCAGGTCTGCTGGATTACAATCTGTAGGTACATAATGCCATTGGTTAGGTTCGGTGGACGACCTAATGTGGTCTACTCTGTTACTCACGTAGACATGAAATCTACGCCTTTCATTATGAATATAGCCCAAGACAATCATGCTGTCAGAATAGAAATGTCTTGCGTCTAAGGGTTTGTCCAAGCAATCCGAGATGGAATTGCTGAGATTAACTGCCATCACTGCAGCACACAACTCTAACCTGGGAATAGTATGACCATGGTTGGGAGCTACTTTAGCTTGTCCCCTCACAAAACACACCTGGTAGCTTTTGGTATCACTGAAAACCTTAAGATATGATACAGCTCCTACTGCTACTCTGGAAGCATCTGAAAAGGTATGAAGCTCTATCCTGTGAGCTTGAGACAAAGAAATACTAGCAAACTGACGATTGATGCTTATGTCCTTGAGGTCCCTTAAGGACGTTAGCCATCTGGACCATTTGGTATGGATCTTAGCTGGTATGGGTTCATCCCAACCACACTTTAGATTGGTTATCTCTCTTAGGAGTAGTTTTCCCACTATTATTACTGGAGCTAAGAATCCCATGGGGTCAAACAGACTATTTACAACAGACAGTATCCCTCTTTTTGTCGAAGGCTTGTCTGAATCCATGAACTTATAGACGAAAACGTCTCTTTGGATGTCCCATAAGAGGCCCAGGCTAGACTGCATAGGCATAGAGTCAGAAGTTAGGTTCAGCTCCTGAAGGTTATCGGCCAGCTCACTGGTGGCAAACTTTTCCAGCACTTCCTTACTGTTGGAAGTGATCTTGTGCAAGCGCAGGCGTCCTCCTTCTTGGAGTGCTGACTTAGAGTCTTGGATTAACTTGTAAGCAGTCTCCGCATCTGGCAGAGATGCTAACCCATCATCCACGTAGAAATTGTTCTCTATGAAATAGCGAACTTCAGGAGAGGCATTTTCTACAGACTTACGCAAGCCATAGGTGGCAATGGCGGGAGATGGCGTGTTCCCAAAAACGTGAACAGTCATCCTATACTCAATCAACCTTTCATCAGGGTCATTATTCTTGTACCAGAAGAATCTGAGATAATCTCTTTGCTCAGTCTTCACTTTGAAATTGTAGAACATCTGTTCTACATCAGCTGCCACTGCTACAGCTTCCTGACGGAAACGTAGAAGCCCGAGAATACTGTTTGTCATATCAGGACCTGACATCAGCATATCATTTAGGGAGAACTCTCTGGATTTGGCAGAAGAGTCGAACACAACCCTGATCTTGTCAGGTTTCTTAGGGTGGTACACCCCAAACAATGGAAGATACCAGCACTTCTGATCAGACTTCAATGGTGGTGCAACCTCAGCATGCCCACGATCTAACATCTTTTGCATGAAGGCCATCATATGCTGACGTTTTTCCGGCTTTGTGCTGAGGCTACGATGGAGAGACAGTGTGCGGTGCCACACAAAGTCTCTATTATTACTGGTGGCTACAACATTGGGACGGAAAGGCAGTGGCGCGACCCAATGACCACTTTGATCCTTGCGGAACTCTGAGTTCATAACATCCAAGAACTTCCTGTCTTCAATCGACAGGGCGGCATTGTCATCATCTTTGGTTAACTTGAACAAATCATCTTTTAATTCAGAAACATGAATCTGGTTACCACATGGTGCGACTATAGAGGGACGTCTATCATGTACAAAGGATGTTTTGAAACTGCTAATGACAGGAGGCCTACAAGTGCCATGGAGACACACTTCCCCAATGATTGCCCAACCCAGACTGGTCTGTTGAGCTAGAGGGGCATTGACAGGTCCAATTCTCTGGTCAAAAATGTAATGAGCTGAAGGCACATCTCGACCAATGATGAGTAGAATCTCAGCTTCAGGAACCAGAGGTGGAATACATTCGGCCAGATCGGACAGATGGGGATAACCACGAGCTATGGCGGGGGTGGGTATCTCTTCTCTTACATTGGGAATGCTGTCGCATTCCACTAACTGAGGGATATGCACCTCTTGTGAGTTATGCCAAGACACGATGGTGTAATTTTTGGTGGTGCGCCCAGAAGCGCCCGTTACACCTGCACAGGTAGCTAGACGATATGAAACCCGTTTGCTCAGCTTGTCAAACAAATCGAAAAACTCAGACCTTGCTAAAGAGCAATTGCACTGATCGTCTAGGATGGCATAACACCACACTCCGAGCTCTGGCTTACTTTCAGGATAGACCTTTACCAAGAAGGTCTTGGCGCAGGACTTACTCATGGAGGTGGGGTTACTGCATATCAAGGTACATTTGGAATTGACCGCAGCATCCTCCCCTCCCTGAGTCTTTACTATGGGGGTAAGAACATTTGGAAGCGGCACTTGATTGACTACAGGGGAGCGAGGTGTTTTATCTTGAGCAACCTCCCTTCCATGCTGTGTAACCGCTTGAGTCGAACTCCTCTTCGACCTGGGTTCATCGTGATGTAAGGCAGTCACATGAGTATGGGCCTTACAGAGTTTGCAGAAAGTTCTCTCTTTGCAGCTGGAAGGAGGATGGTTACCTTTGCAACATCTGTTGCACACTCCTTTATCGTTTAAGAAAACCTTCCTCTCGCTCACTGACATGGTGCGAAAAGCCCTGCAGAAATCCAAATGGTGTACGTAGGCATCATGGTAGACGCAAAAATCTCCCTTTTCTGCCTTTCTTTGCTCGGTAGGACTAGCGGCGCCAACAGACCTGTCAGCGCCCGTGGTCGACTTACTGCCACTGGACAACATGGTGTCAGTCTTCTTCACACGCACTTGAGGAAACTTAGAGGGAGGTGGCTTCTCTGGTTTCACAAAACCATCGGCTCCAAGGCTTTGATAAGAGAAACATGGATCATTCTCGACCCTTGCCATCTCCTTCACAAACTCAATGAAGAAGGAGAAAGGTGGGTACGGCACACCGTGAGCAGTCTTGTAGTTCATGGCTCTGCCAGTCCACGCTTTCTGTATACAGGGTGGAAGTTTTGCGACAATGGGATTGATGCCTGACGAGGCGTCATAATATGCAAACAGTGTACTGTATACAGGGTTAGCCTTCAAGGCTTCTATCTGGTACAGAATGTCACACAGGTCGTATAACCTTAAGGTGTCTCTAGGTGAAATCCTAGAGAAGTTGGCGAGCTTCTTTTTAATTGAAGTCTCAATGATCGAAGGGGCAGCAAACCTGTCATCCAAGCGCTCCCAAATTCTACTGCACGCCAGGGTTGGATTCTTGGCATTTGAGTTTCTAGTTGTACGGGCCCATTCTTTGGACTCAGGACCTAGGTACTTAACTAACAGGTCTATTTCCTCCTTACATGAGGTGCCTAACTCTTGCACGACTTCCTTGAAACTCTCTTTCCAAACAGCATAGTCTTCCGCAGTATCATCAAACGTAGACAGCCTGCTAAGAAGTAAATCCTTCCGCAAGAAGAACTTGCTCAAATCGGCAGAATTGGAGGTTGTCCCCAATCTAGGAGATGCACTCCGAGGAGGTTTTACTACAGGTGGTGACACATAAGAAACATGGTTAGCAACAGGTTGCTGCGCAGGTTGCACAGGCCTCACCTTTACTTTTTCGATACGAGGTTCAAAACTGAATGGAACATTGTTAGCAGGCTGTGAGTTAACTCTGAAATCAGAACAGGGCTTGAAAACAGGGCTTTCAGGATTCAAGCCTACCAGATCCTTCTGACTAGC
>NC_134803.1:8856261-8868761 GCF_046742065.1 Oratosquilla oratoria | reverse complement strand
ATAAGCTAATTCCTCTGTAGTTTGCACTTTCTTGTTTTGACCTTTTCTTCTGTATTGGCACACTGCTTGAGAATAATTTAACTTTATCTAGTATCTCTCCTCCTTTTGATCATTATGTAGCAATACAGCCGTAACCGATTGTTTTATCATTCTTTGTTTTTGTATTGCTCTTCTTACTTCTAGTGCTGTTGGTGGTTGTACTTCTTCAATGTTTCCAAAGTCTTCGTCTTCTTCCAATGGCTTTTTGTGGATTAACATAAGAATGAAGGAGACTGCAAGAGACCCCAAGGCAAACGCTAGGCAGTTCCCTCATTCTTTCATTACTTATTCCTGCTGATGTAGCAACCGGCTGTCTGCATTTCTAATTGTTGAACTTATCATCCTTCTTGTCTTTTTTTTCTAAGATTTGTTGCCATTCTCCTCTTCTCTTTCTGGAATTTCCTAAATGCACCATTGCTCTTATCACCACCATTTTTCCTTCGTCTTTCTGCACTCATAACTAGTTTTTCTACATTCTTTATCATACCAATTCTCATTCTCACACCAATGTTTGCCTCCTATGCTGATCCATTGATTATTTCTACTATCCTTCCAAGCCTGTTATCAATGTCTTGCTATTCTTCTGTTATGAAAAAGAATCCTGAACTTACTCGAAATTTGCACTGATATAACGTCTTTGTCTCCTCTCGATATCAAAATTCTTTGGAGGTTTATTTTAATAATTATTTTCAATGTCGAGTTTCACTTTAATCTTTGCTACCACCATAATATGATTTGAATCGCATTGAGTGCCATAAAAGCTTATGATATCCATCAATGCACTCTTATGTTTTCGATATATTAAGAAATGGTCTATTGGTTTGTGATGTGTCCTTCATGCGATACTCAGGTCTACTTGTGGATATCCGTGTATGGGAAGAAAATAATTCATAATATCAAGTAATTTATCAAGGTAAAAGAGGTTAGTCTTGTCCCACTTTAGTTAGAAGTTTCCTGCAGATTCTACTTAAGCACTGGAAAAAAAATCCCAAAATTGTTGCTTCTCTTAATTTTTTTTAGTGTTTCTAATGTAAAATTTTGCGCTGGTTCCAAATATGTCCTTGTTTTTCTTCTACCATAGACTATTTTAGTGATATAGAAAATTATACTAATATGAAGAAATGTATGGGGTACGGAAAACTCACAATTGTCGCTTACAATTTTCCTTTTTTCAGGTTTATATGATAAATATTGACTTTCTTGACTATGGCTACAAGAGGATCCAGGAAATAATCAGATTCATTCTGTTATGTGTGTGGTTTTTATGTTGGACCTAAGAATGTATAACATAAAACTGTGAAAGTTGCGAAGTACTGGATTGCTTATAGACTGTACTTTGGAATGAGTATCAATCAATCAATCAATCAATCAAATCAGCCATCCTGAGTCCACTGCTGAACAAAGGCCTCCTTCATAGCATTCCATGAATTACACGACCGTGCCATCCTCTGCCACGTTACTCCTGCAAACACCATGGGCCCCTCATGTGATATGTGGAAGTTATCGATCAAATTTAGATGCACGAATGAAAGGTGCAAGAAAAACAATGTCATTTGTTGTGCCGAGAGTTTGGCGAGAGCCAAAAAATCATCACGATGATTGCAACTTTTGCATGATTGACATATCGAAGTACAGGAAAGCTAAGGGAAGAAAATCTCTTTCATATCCCAGTATTTTATCCTCTATTGCACCTGTGTCACACGATGATACCTTACTGGTTCCACGGCCACCAGAAAATGTATGTAAATCTTACCAAAATTTAAACTATATTCTTTGTAACAATAAATATTGAAATCTCCCAAACATTTAGCTATTTTTTCTTGTAATGCGATTACACATGCAATTCATATTTATGTTCCAGTTGAGAAATGCACTTTTTCAAGCAGAGGATATAATAGAGGTCTCATAAAGAGAGTGGGAAGGTTGTGACAATGAAGAAATGGATGGAAATTTTGAGCCAAGACTCAGCACCCGCCCACACTTTCCAAATCACCGTGAACTGGATGAGCTCATCAGGGACTTGGGCCTCACTAAGCCAGGAGCTGAGCTTTTAGCATCCAGACTGAGTAAATGAAATCTGTTGAGGGAGGACTAGATCAACAGTACACAGGAAGCGCCATGAGGAATTCGAAGTATACTTTGATATAAGTGAGGATCTCTGCTTCTGCGAAGATATTAATGGTTTATTTACAGCTATTGGAATTGATCATAACCCTGAACAATGGCGATTGTTCAGAGATAGTTCTACAAAAAACCTCAAAGCTGTTTTGCTATATAATGGGAATCAGTATCCATCCTTGCATATCGCATACTTGGTACAGATGAATGAAGAATATGACAATGAAAAAAAGGGTTCTCGAGAAGGTAAACTAAGATGAGTTTAAATAGAATGTTTGTGGTGATTCTAAAATGCTCGCCTTCTTACTTGGATTACAGGGCGGGTACATCAAGTTTCCATGGTTTCTTTGCCTATGGGACAGTCGGGCTGATAATGAGCATTACCAGAAAGTGAAGTGGTCCTCTCGGGATGACTTGCAGCCAGGAAAATTCAGTGTTATTAGACAGCCTCTTGTAGAGCTTGTCAAAGTATTGCTACCCCCACTTCATATAAAGCTTGGTTTGGTCAAACAGTTTGTGAAATCATTAGATCATGGTGGAAAAGTATATCAGAGGCCAAAGTTAAGGGTGGTATATTTACTGGTCCGCAAGTAAGGAAAATGTTGAAGTCAATGCAACTTGAGAATGCAATGAGTGATGTCGAAAGAGAGGCGTGGTGTGCATTTCGAGGTATAGTTAATGGATTCCTTGGTAATAATAAAGACCCAAACTACAAGCAGCTCGTAGCAAAACTTTTGGAAAGTTATAAGAACTTAGGATGTAGAATGTCATTAAAGGTGCACTTTTTGCATTCACATTTGGACTTTTTTTTTTTTTTTTTTTTTTTTTTTTTTTTTTTTTTTTTTTTTTTTTTTTTTTTTTTTTTTTTTTTTTTTTTTTTTTTTTTTTTTTTTTTTTTTTTTTTTTTTTTTTTTTTTTTTTTGTGAAAACTTGGGAGGAGTGAGTGAAGAGCATGGTGAGAGGTTCCATCAGGACATTGCTGCAATGGAGAAAAGATACCAAGGAAGATGGGACACTGCTATGATGGGAGACTATATATGGTCACTGGTGCATAAAGATCAAGGAGCTCACAGTAGGAAATCACGCTCATCAGTGCATTTCTAGCGGGATCTTATAACCGTATCACATTTTCTCATTAGTTTAAAAAGGGAATACAAGGACAAAATATCAGCTACTATTTATACATAATGTTATGCTAAATATAGTGTACTATCGTAGTTTATTTTATTTTGCATATAAAACCTCAATTATCTTTTGAAATATCGATGCTATGCAATTTTCAATGGTATTTCTAAACCCAGGAGAGAAAATAACCTTAGAGACTCTAAGGACATTTAAAGAAACAAAACTAGTGTTACCCACTGTAGCCTAGTTGGTGTAGTGTGTCTATCTCTCCTCCCACCTTTGTATTCAAATCTCCTAAAACCACTCTGATGCCATGGCTCTGACACCCGTTTAACACTCTTTGCAGATCACGGTAGAAGATATGTTTTTCTGTATCAGCAGCATGTTCAGTAGGGGCGAAGCAATTTATCATGCATATGTTAAGCTAATTTCCTCGAAAATTAATTTTGGCTGCCCTATTCTGCCTCAAATTCTTCAATTGCGTTCATTAAGCTGTCCTTTACACAAAAACCTGCTTCTATTTCATGTAGTTTATTTGTATCTTCACTGTAGAACATTTCATACTCTCCTATTTTGCCTTTCTTAGTGCTCGGCCATCTACTTGTACAAATGTCACATCTATCCTATATCTTATAAGATCCTCGTTGGCTACTATTGCACATCTAGTTCTATACAAACTTCTAACGTTCCATGTATAAAATTTAAGAGAATTCTTCCAGGTCCATAATTTCGTTTGCACCTGGTCGTCATAAAAAAAAAAAAAAAAAAAAAAAAAAAATGCCGTTCGTCCAAGGTTGAAAGGCTTCGAAAACTAGATCGTTGTTTACAGGATTTGGTAGTCAGCCCATCACCCAACCCTTTCCAATTTATCCGGGCTTGGGAACGGTTTGATTGGCCATATATGACGAAAGGTGACTGTCATCGCAGTGGTCTTTGGTCTGATTAGGAGAGATCAGAATATTCTCCCACTCAATAAAGACCTTCCTCGGAATTGATTGGTCACCTTATTGAGAATATAAAGCTGCCTCATTGCACGTCGTTTTTTCTCGCTTCAGGATCCCGAGCCAGCTGTAGGGTGGGATGGAATTCGAGATGCTTCGTCGTATCCACCTCGGTGCATTCAGCAACCCCTAGTCGACTGCATGGACAGTCAGTACTTCGTCTCAGGCCAAGAAGACTGTCTCTACTTGAACGTGTACACGCCAAAGGTAAGACTAATCAACTCAAAGATTTTTTTTTTTTTGGGGGGGGTAATGTCCTTTCCACTACTGCTACTGTGTTTTTTCTTACTTCGCTATCTTGTAAAACTGTTTCAACAATTTTGTTTCTTTTCCTCCCGTTAGTACAGAGACAGCTCCTCAGATGAGTAAAATTGTTTCTCTCCTAAAAAAATGTCAGAAATTAATTCCTCCTATGTGCTAAGTAATATCATAATAAAAAATGTAAACCATCTTCCTTGAATGAATAGGTCTCTGTTCGATCACAACTACCCGTGATGGTCTTCATCCACGGCGGAGGGTTTCAGTCCGGTGAAACGTACTCATATCCTCCGCACGTCCTCCTCGATCGAGATGTAGTTCTTGTAGTACTTCAGTACCGAGTCGGCCCGTTCGGTAAGTCATGCGTGATCTCTGTTAGTACAGTAACACAATGACCTTGTTCGCCCGTAATACTATAAAATAATGTTAGGGTGGTTCATTAACCCTTATGCTGGTATCACACTATGCGGCGGCGCCGGATGCGGCCAATTTATGGGCAAATTCAATTAACTTAATAAAATCACCTGGCGACAACCAGAACTTTATAAAACTAACATTATCTCTCCTTGATTATAATACTATTATATCCTTTCGAGTCTAATGACACATAAGGAATGATATGCTATGGCCAACAACAAGCCACAACGGCGGTGCCGGATAGTGTGACACTGCAGGCGTCAACGTACATGCCAGAGCTCTCCACCTGGGATATTTCTCAAAATGTAAATATAGTTCACACAATAACTCCCGGAGTACTTATCAGAAAGATATGACTGATGTATATTCATATACCCAAGGATGTTTATTTGGGTCTTTAAGGATCTAAAAAAGGCTTATGTCAGGGTGGACAGGAAGGCACTGTGGGAAGTATTGCAGATATATGGGATAGAAGAGGGCTGTTAAGAGCAGTCAAGAGTTTTTACGAGAGTAATAGAGCCTGTGTTAGAATAAGAAATGGAGAGAGTGAGTGGTTTGAAGTAAAGGTGGCATTTCACCAGGGATGTGTTATGTCGCCTTGGGTGTTCAATTTGTACATGGATGGGGTGGTGCAAGATATAAACACAAGGGTAATAGGACGGTGTTTGGAGATGGTTAAAGAAAATAGAGAATAATGGGAGATAAGCGAGTTGTTGTTTGCTGATGACACTGCGCTTGTAGCAGGATCAGAGGAGGGATTATGGAAGTTAGTGACAGAGTTTGGGAAGGTGCGTGAAAGAAGGATACAGGATAGGAGGAAAGCTTCTAGGAGCTGTCAAGAGTTTTTACGAGAGTAGTAGAGCATGTGTCAGGATTAGAAATGGAGAGAGTGAGTGGTTCGAGGTAAAGGTGGGACTTCGTCAAGGATGTGTTAGGTCGCCCTGGCTGTTCAACTTATACATGGATGGGGTGGTGCGAGAGGTAAATGCAAGGGTGGCGGGACAGGGATTGGAGATGTTTAAAGAAATGGAGAAAAGTGGGAGGTGAGCCAGCTGTTGTTTGCGGACGACACTGCGCTTGTAGCAGGATCAGAGGAGGGATTGAGGAAGTTGGTGGCAGAGTTTAGGAGAGTGTGTGAAAGAAGAAAGTTGAAGATAAATGTGGGTAAAAGTAAGGTGATGAGATGTACAAGGGGAGAGGGTGGCAGCAAATTCGAAGTGAGTATTAAGGCAGGAAGACTGGAGAAAGTGGATAGCATTAGACACTTGGGTGCGAATGTGTCTGTAAAGGGAGGAGTGGAGATTGAGGTAGAATGTAGATTGAGAGAAGCAAGTAAATGCTTTGGGGGATTAAAATGTGTAATGAGAAATAGACATTTGGAAATGGATGCTAAGAGGAGATTGTATGAAGGAGTGATTGTGCCGACAGCACTGTATGGGGCAGGAACATGGAACATATGAGAGGAAGAGGAAAAGAGTTTAAATGTGTTTGAGGTGAAATACCTGAGAAGTATTATAGGGGTTACTAGGCTGGATAAAGTGAGAAACGAGGAGGTAAGGAGGAGAGGGGGGTTGTAAAAGGAGTTGGGAGATAGAGTTGATGAAAGGGTATTAGAACGGTTTGGACACATGGAAAGAATGAGTGAAGAAAGATTAGTAAAAGTGGCGTAGAAGGAAGAGGTGGATGAAGTGATCATGAAGGGGTGACCTAGGATGAGATGGATGGATGGTGTAAAAGGGACATTGGGAAAGAGGGGAATGTCTGTTGAGGAAGGACGGGAGAAGACAGAAGATAGGGGTTGTGTATGGATGATGCTGTGATGCATGAAAGGGAGTTGGCGGGGGTTGGGGGTGAGCGGGGTATGTGTGAATGATATTTTGACGGAGCCCGAAGGGATTTTTCCCCGTCTTTTCTTTTTCTGCATGAGGGGATGGAGTAGAGGGTCGCTGATTAATGAAGCAGCCTTGCTGTGGATGCGCTGTGTCTTGCTGCACTACTTCTGACCTAGGGGAGTGGGCGAGATGCAGGGATGACTCGTCATCCAGGAGGAGCCAAGAAAAGAGGGAGGGATGAGTGATGAATGGAAGTGGAGTATTTGGAGATGAAATGGGTGGGAGTGGATTTATGCCTTTGACTTTGGCTACCTCCCTTGTAAGGAGGAAAAAGCCGTGGGTATATGTATGTATATCTAACGAATCGTGCATACGTCAATAAAAACGTATGTGTACATTTTGCTCATAACTTGCGGATCTCAAACATCGAAAGATTTTCTCATGTGGCTCTTACACTGAAAAAAAAAAAAAAAAAAAAAAAAATGTTCTAAGGTTTCCTGTCGACGGAGGACTCCGTGATCCCGGGGAACTTCGGGCTCAAGGACCAGACGCTGGCGCTCCGTTGGGTCCAACAAAACATTGGGTTCTTCGGCGGCGACCCTGACAGGGTGACTATCTTTGGCCAAAGTGCTGGAGGTGCCAGCGTCCATTACCAGATGCTCATCCCGGAGGCAAAAGGTCAGTGCTGGTTAGCATCTAGGATTCATAGTTTCATCGATCATGTAAGCTCATATAAAAAATGTCAAATAATTATTGTTCAAATGCTTGTGCTCACTGGCGTCTCCAGTTGTACTAGTTTAAAGTTATTGTGAAGACATCATAGGCAAATTAACTGTTTTGTATTTCCTAAATGAGTGAAGCGGTCATATGTTACAGTGAGGGAAAGTGAAGAAATATTAATCTCTTCTGTCGGGAAGCATGACGCAAAAGCGGGACTATGAAATTAGTATTACAAAAAGTAAGATTCTAAAAGAAGGAAAATTAAAGGAGAGGAAAGAACCAATCAAATGATATAGATCGTATCTCTCTCTCTCTCTCTCTCTCTCTCTCTCTCTCACACACACACACACACACACACACACACACACACACACACACACACACACACACACACACACACACACACACACACACACACACACACACACACATATATATATATATATATATATATATATATATATATATATATATATATATATATATATATATATATATATATGCAATATAACCACAGGAGAAGAGAAACTTGTAGACGGTAAGTACTTTCGTATATTATATCTTCAGACAAAGGCAGATGCAAGGGTGTTTAAATACAAAAATAGGGAGAGAACGCGGGTATAGAGGAACAGCAGTGGGGGAGGGGAGACTACACAGATGGGGAAGGGGCATGACCTTACCTCCCTTGCTTCGACCTGAATACATGTGGTGTGAATGTAGTGCATGTGGTGTGGACGGAGACTGGAGAAGAGATTGCACGGGTGATAAATGAGATATTTTTGGAACGGGGCCCAGTGGATGAAATCCTGATGGACGACGGCACAGCATTTCGGTCGGAGGCGCTGAAACGCATGTTGGACAAGTGGAACACGAGATGCTTCTCCCAGGCAACTTACCGACCAAGCGGAAATGGGATAATAGAACATCATCGTGCGATTAAGACCATCACCGAGAAGGCGCGAATACTACCGACGGAGGCAGTTTGTTGGTATAACATGTCCCCCAGAGGGGGCCGAGACTACCGGCCAATGCTGAAGAAAACCTCACCTCAGTGTAGGTGGGGGAGGAGGTATGGCTAAGGCCAAAGGATAGGAAGTGCACGTCACAGTGGACGAGAGGTATAGTGACGGAGGTGAATTCGCGGAACAACGTCTCTGTCGAGGGAGTGCCGCGGCATATCTTGGATGTTCGGAGTGTGGTGAGTGAAGAAGAAGACGGAGAGGAGAGTCACGGAGTGACGGCGAATGAGGGGGCGGTGTCACGGAGACCCCACCGCGACAGGCGTCCCCCAAAGTGGCTACAGGACTACGAAGTAGGAGATGAAGGAGACGAAGAGTAGGTTGATCTCGAGATCAAGAGGGTGTGTGGCGTGAATGTAGTGAATGTGGCGCGGACGGGGACGGGCGGTTGGCACCCCCGGTGTGTGTGGGTGGGGTGGGGGGGTCAAAGGGAATGCCTGCGCGTCGGCGTGGGTCGGCAGTACCAATCAAGGACTGCGGGTGTGTGGAGGTGTGAATGTGAGTGTAAGGGAGGAAGATCCACCAAGGAAGGGAGGGGTTAGTATTAGAAGTTAGGAGATAGGGAAATTAGCTTAGGGACTATGCTGTGTGTGTTCAAAGGAAGATTAATGACTGACCCAGAAGCAACCACAGGAACAGGATTCTCAACCACAAAGCAAGTAAGCACCACAACACATATTGTTTAATCTGACGGAAACCTTTTCGTCATCAAACCGGTTAACAATTTGTCACATATTTGTAATGTCCATAGCTTAGATTTACATTTCTACCAAAAGTGCCTGAGATTAAACATAATTCAATCACGTTTCTCTCAGGTAAATTCCTTGGTTTTGCTGAGATTGTAGCCCTAAACCAATCAATATGATGGTTATTTGAGGATTTATGATGAAACAAAACATTGTTTTCTTGGACAGACCTTAAACAATATTTATGTTGGGAAATCCTTGTTTCCAATTTTTCCCCGTTTGTTCAATATAAAACTTATTAGAGAACACATCGAGAGACATAATTTAATTTGTGACACACAGCATGGTTTCTCCAAGGATAAGTCATGTGTGACTAATCTTCTATCCTTTTACACTAAAGTATATAAGGCGTCAGACAACAATGATAATTACGATTTTATTTACCTTGACTTTAGCAAAGCGTTCGATAAGGTGCCACACCAGAGACTACGAAATAAAATCAAAGCCCATGGCATAAGAGGGAAAGTGTTAGAATGGATTAGAGCTTGGATTAGTAACAGAAAACAGTGGGTCACCATAAATGGAGTAAAATTTAGGTTTTGGATCCCTTGTTGTTCATCATTTACATAAACGACTTAGACGACGGGATAAATAGTGATGTTAGTATAGTAAGTTTGCGGACGACACTAAAATAGGACGCCTAATTAGGTCAGGAGACGACGCAGAGATTCTGCAGGATGATCTTAACAAATTGTTCACATGGTCGGTGAAATGGCAAATGAACTTCAATATCTCTGAGTGTAGCGTGTTAAACGTAGGGCTACACAACCCAAAAATAGATACAGCTTAGATAACACGCTTTTAGAGAAAACTGAGTGCGAGAGAGACTTGGGAGTTCTAGTGTGTCCGGACCTTAAAACCAGGAAACAGTGCATTAGCGCCAGGAATAAAGCTAACAGAGCATTAGGTTTCATTGCTAGGACGGTAACAAATAGAAGTGCAGAGGTAATTATCAAACTCTATCTAGCGATAGTTAGACCATCCTTGACTATGCGGTACAGTTTTGGTCTCCGTCCCATAGAACGGACATCAATTCACTAGAATAATTACAGAGAAGAATGACCAGAATGATACATGGACTCAGAAATTTACCTTACGAAGAAAAGCTTAGGCACCTTAACTTACACTCTCCGGAAAGACGCAGAGTGCGGGGTGATCTAATTGACGTGTTCAAGTGGATCAAAGGCTTTAACAAGAGTGATGCAAACAAGGTCATCATATTACAACAACAGGGCAGGACTCGCAGTAATGGATTTGATTTGAAGTGGACAAATTTAGATTTAAGAAGGAAATAGGCAAGAATTGGTTTACTAATAGGGTGGTCAACGAATGGAATAGACTAAATAACCATGTAGTGAGCGCTCAAATCATCAGTTGTTTTAAGAAACGGTTAGACAACTTTATGGATGGGGATGACAGGTGGTGACGGATATGGAGCTGCCTAGTGTAGGCCTTATGGTCTCTTGCAGTCTCCTTCATTCTTATGTTCTTATGTTACAATCTTTGCAAGGAATTTTATACACTACCCCGTTGTTATTAGGCGGGTTGTTTTTAATTAAGGATCTTTTTATTGTGTTGTAGTATTTAAATGCTATTTCTGCCTTGCTTTGTCTGAAGATACAATATATAGTACTTACTGTCTGCAAGTTTCTCTTCTTCTGTGGGTATATTGCATAATTCGTTTCACGATCATATGAAAGCCTGCATATATATATATATATATATATATATATATATATATATATATATACATATATATATATATGTATATATATATAAGTATGTATAGTAAGTGGAGAGATACGTTAAAGGGTAGAGGAGGGGAAGGAGGAGTCCTCAAGGATGATGTGGATGAAAGGAGATGTGGGTTTTTGTAAGTGCATATGGGCCTGGTAGTGAGACGACTGTAGAAGAAAGGGAGGCTTTTTGGATAGATTTAAATGAGTGCATAGAGGGATTAGGGAGTAACGTCAATGTAGTAGTACTGGGAGACCTTAATGCTAGGGTAGGAAATGAACCAATTGACTGAGTGGTTGGGAAATGTGGAGTTCCAGGAAAGAATCGTAGTGGAGAGTTGATGGTGGAGATGTGTCTAGAAAGAGAGTTGATGATAGCAAATACAGTGTTTAGAAAGAAGGTCAACCATAGGTACACATGGGAGAGGGTGGTGGATGGAAGGGTAGTAGATAGAGCGTTAATGGACTATGTATTGGTAGATAGGACTATAATAGGAAGAGTTAAGGATGTACATGTGTTAAGGGGAGAGAGAGGGAGAATATCAGATAATTTTTTTGGTGGAATGTAAGTTGAGAGTGGAGGATAGATGGAGAAAGAGGAAAAGGACAAAAGGTAGGGAGGTGCTTAGAGTGAGCTCTTTAAATGAAAATGAAAAGGAGAAGGAGTACAAGAAGAAGCTAAGAGAGGAGTGGGAGGGAGTGGAGGATAGGGTAGAGCTAGAAGTGGAGGAGGAATGGGGATGGTTCAAGGAGGGAGCCACAAAGTGTGCAAAGATGGTGTGTGGAACAAGAAGGACGGGAGGAAATAGAAGGAAGGGAAGTGAATGGTGGGATGAGGAAACAAAGAAGGTTGTAGAAGAGAAGAAGCGAGCTTTCACAGATTGGTTACAAAAGAAAAGAAAAGAGAAGTAAAATAAAAGGTAAAGGAGGCAAAGAGGAGAGCAGGTGTGAAATGGGGTAAGAGTATGACAGAAAATTTTGAAAGTAATAAAAAGATGTTTTGGAAAGAAATTAAGAGAGGAAGAGGAGGCGAATCAAATAGAGAAGAAAAAGTAAAAGGTGCAGATGGAGATATGATAATGGAAGAGAAGGCAGTAAGGGGAAGATGGGTAGAATATTTTAGGGAGTTGCTAAATGTGAAGGAGGATAGGGAGGGAAAGATAGTTGCAGTGGGAAATGCTAAGAAAATGAGAGTGATGAGTGAGGAAAATGGAAGAGAAATAAGGAAGGATGAAGTGAAGGCAGTTCCACTTTACAAGGGAAAAGGGGACAAGTGTGAGTGTAGCAGTTTCAGAGGGATCAGATTGTTAAGTGTAGTTGGGAAGGCTTATGGGAGGATCTTAATTGAGAGGATTCGGAGAGGAACAGAGGGAGTAATTGGTGAGGAACAGTGTGGATTTAGGACAGGCAGAGGTTGTGTAGATCAGATATGTGAGAAAGCTATAGGATAAGGTAAGGATGTTTTGGGGGCTTTTATAGATCTGGAAAA
>NC_134803.1:8843761-8848761 GCF_046742065.1 Oratosquilla oratoria | reverse complement strand
CTTCTTCTTCTTCTTCTTCTTCTTCTTCTTCTTCTTCTTCTTCTTCTTCTTTTTCTTCTTCTTCGAGTTCTTCTTCGAGTTCTTCTTCTTCTTCTTCGAGTTCTTCTTTGAGTTCTTCTTCTTCTTCGAGTTCTTCTTCTTCTTCGAGTTCTTCTTCTTCGAGTTCTTCTTCTTCTTCGAGTTCTTCTTCTTCTTCTTCGAGTTCTTCTTCTTCTTCGAGTTCTTCCAGTTCTTCTTCTTCTTCTTCTTCTTCTTCTTCTTCTTCTTCTTCTTCTTCTTCTTCTTCTTCTTCTTCGCGTTCTTCGCGTTCTTCTTCTTCTTCTACTTCTTCTTCTTCCTCGCGTTCTTCCTTGCGTTTTTCTTCGCGTTCTTCTTCGCGTTCTTCTTCGCATTCTTCTTTGCGTTCCTCTTCGCGTTCTTCTTCGCGTTCTTCTTCCTCGCGTTCTTCTTCTTCGCGTTCTTCTTCGCGTTCTTCTTCTCATTCTACTTCGTGTTCTTCTTCGTGTTCTTCTTCGTGTTCTTCTTCGCGTTCTTCTTCCTCGCGTTCTTCTTCGCGTTCTTCTTCGTGCTGGGGATCCCGTGTTGGGGTTTCGCACCGAGGCCTAGGCAATTTGAGCGCGGAAAGCTGCGGCCGTAGGCCGCTGTCTGCGCAGCCAAGCCCCCGGCCGAGCCAACAGAATTGATCGAGGTACTATGTTTCCCGACATTTTGAAGAATGGGCGTATAAGATATTTTCCCGTGGCCTTAAATATGAACATATGGAATTATTTCCAAAATTGTACAAAAACGTAAAAAGGTTAAAACCTAGAATAGCTATGATAAATGATTTCCAACGTATAGTTCGAAAGTTTGGTGAGCTATTAAAGGACAATCCTGATTACAAATATTCTGGTCAAGGGAAGAGTATCTTAGTTTACCAGCTAATAAAGAAGACATTGAAGAAAAAGCGTATAGCTGTCATAGAATTTGGTTGTCTTGCTACTACAACATGTCCAACGACGGCAAATCAGCTTTAGCTTTGGAGAGAAAACGACAGAGGCATTATTGGATGTGGGTTACTAAAACAAAGGGAATAGAAAGACAAGAGGTTTATCGTAATAAGATATTGTCCCGTGGCCTTAAAGATGAACATATGGAATTATTTCCAAAATTGTACAAAAACATAAAAAGGTTAAAACCTAGAATAGCTATGATAAATGATTTCCAACGTATAGTTCGAAAGTTTGGTGAGCTATTAAAGGACAATCCTGATTACAAATATTCTGGCTCAAGGGAAGAGTATCTTAGTTTACCAACTAAACTGCGAGCGAAGCGAGCTCCTAGCGCCGCAGGCCAAAGCGGTGACGTTAGTCACCACCGAAGGTAGCTTGTATATATATTTATATATATATTTATATATATATATATATATATTTTTATATATATATATATATATATATATATATATATATATAGAGAGAGAGAGAGAGAGAGAGAGAGAGAGAGAGAGACGTTAACTATAAGCAACTATAGAATTTTTTACAATATGACATTTGCCTGTAAATAGCCATACTATTATCTCGACAGACTTTAGCTCAAAAGCTGGGAATGCAGACAAATCCTTACGTTACAACAACAAAAATATAAACACTAAAGGAATGTCGGTATGGTTAGGAAAATAAGGACGTTCGTATATTGCTGATTGATGTGTGCAGTGGAGATGGTTCTCTCTCGGACTGCTCTGTGAGCGAACTGATGGCATAGTATATCTTATTGGTACGAATTAAACAAGAAGGGTCCGCGAAATGGTAGGCGGCTGTTCACAACCCAATGCCGACTCATCACGGAGTACTTCACGATTCGTCAGACTGCATATAATTGCGAACCACTGTCCTCGATCATGACTTGCTGTCTAGCTATCCTCAGGATGACTGCATTCATTCCAAGACATCAGTAGCTATGGTTTCACGTTCAAATACGGCTGCAGCGTAAACATGATGCCTTACTTCCTGCTCGCTGGCATTATGAACGCAGGAGACGAAGTAGACAGACAATAGATGCGACCATGGATTCAAAGGAGGTGGCAATTTAAAGCATATTACTCATTAATGAGGAAACTTGAGGGGGAGCCTCCTTAAGATTTGATTAGCTACATGAGAATGGAACCATCGATGTTCAGGAAGTTCCTCATTCGGTTGTCCGAGAGGATCCACAAAATAATAATAATAATAATGATGATAATAATAACAATAATAATAATAATAATAATAATAATAATAATAATAATAATAATAATAATAATAATAATAATAATAATAATAATAATAATAATAATAATAATAATAATAATAATAATAATAATAATAATAATAATAATAATAATAATAATGATAATGATAATTATAATAATAATGATAATTATAATTATAATAATAATAATAATAATAATAATAATAATAATAATAATAGTAATAGTAATAGTAATAGTAGTAGTAGTAGTAGTAGTAGTAGTAGTAGTAGTAACAATAATAGTAATAATAATAATAATAATAATAATAATAATAATAATAATAATAATAATAATAATAATAATAATAATAATAATAATAATAATAATAATAATAATAATAATAATAATAATAATAATAATTAATAATAATTAATAATAATAATAATAATAATAATAATAATAATAATAATAATAATAATAATAATAATAATAATAATGATAATAATAATAATAATAACAATAATAATAATAAATAATGATAATAATAATAATGATAATAATAATAATAATAATAATAATAATAATAATAATAATAATAATAATAATAATAATAATAATAATAATAATAATAATAATAATAATAATAATAATAATAATAATAATAATAATAATAATAATAATAATAATAATAATAATAATAATAATAATAATAATAATAATAATAATAATAATAATAATAATAATAATAATAATAATAATAATAATAATGATAATAATAATAAATAAATAAATAAAAGATAAATAAAATAAATAAATAAATCCGGGCACCTTTAGAACCTGGGCTGAAGTTGGCAATTGATTTACGGTAACTTGCCATTGAAGAGAACTATCAGAGCCTCGGCTTCCAGTTCCGCGTACCCTACAGCATCATTTAATTTCTGGTTAAAGAAGTTTGCGTGTTATCGTTGAAGAATTCCAAGCTGAAGTTATTTGCACCCCTACCAATGCAAAAAAAAAAGTGGAAAAAAAATAGCCAATTGCTTCTCAGCAGGTGGCAGCTGCCTCACTGTCTTCATGCAGTTGACGGGGAGTATGTCACCATCAAGTGTCCCTCCGAGTCTGGGTCAGTGTATCACAAATACAAGGGCTTCTTCTCCATCATCCTACTGGCCGTGGTTGATGCAGATTACACGTTCATATGGGCTGTGCCGGTGCAAATGGTACTACGTCGGACTGCGCTGTGTTCAACCGATCCACCATGCGTGTTATGTTAGTAGAGACCGTTGGGTTCCCTCCACAGGAGCCACTACAACATGACAATGAGGACACCCCTTTCTTCATTGTTGAGGATGATGTCATTCCGCTGCGGACATGGCTGATGAAACTATTTTCAATGTGTAACATAACCATCGAAAAGAGAATCTACAACTACAGGCTGCCCAGGGGTAGGCGTACGTGGAGATCACATTTGGAATACTGGCGAATCGCTTACAGTGTCTCCTAGGTACCATGAGACAAGAACCAGAAACTGTGACTGCTATTGCTTTGGCTGTAATGTGTCTACAGAGCCTGATGTGGATGCCCAGGACCAGTTGCAGGGTGGCCGGGGACAAGATGTTGACCATTCAGCGAGTGGTCTCCGACTTCTGGCAAATCGTTCGCAGACCAGTCGGAGACACAGGTCACTCCGTTTACAACTACTAGAAACCACGACTGATAACTTCAGACCTCATCAGATTGCTTCCCGAGCCCTGACCACTCGGTGAGCGGAAGTACAACGGGTCCCCGAGTGAGGGCATCAGATCGGTCGTAAGTTATCGGAAACCGGTCGGATAACGCTAGTGTGACTGGGGCTTAACCAGATTGTCACCAATTCTGGCGACTCTGTATCTTGGTCTATTTATTGCGGACCACTTGTGTCTTGGCATTCGTACCCCCATCTGCGAGCTCTTCCTTGGGTTCTTGCACTGTATCTTTAGGAGGAATTGTGGTTTCAGACTCCTTCCACTTTTGTATTATAAAATAATTTGAGAATGTGCCACAGTGACAAAGCTCTTGCGTGATTTGAGTCTGCTTAGGGGAGGCACATGGGAGTGTGGTGGGTGCCTTGTGTCTGAGGTTTGTTTCCCTTTTTCGACTTGCGCTATAGCACGTCGTCAAATGTCTGGGGGTGCAATGCCTGCAATTTTGTACAGAATATTGGTGGGCATGGGATGTGGTGTTCCTGTGATAATTCTGAAAGCTTCGTTCAATGTTGCATCTATTTTCTTTGCATGAATTGATCTGACCCACACACAAGCACAGGATTCTGCTGGTACATAACACAATACTAAGGTAGATGGTCTAAGTGTCCATGCATTAGGTTCCCACTTTGTTCCTGCTAATTTTCTAGGTAGGGAGTTTCGAGAGCTTATTCTCTCTCTGAGTTTTTTGTATGTGAGTGGCAAATGTGAGTGTCCTGTCCAGAGCTATCCCGAGGTATACTGGAAATTGGTGGTGTTCTAATTCCTTTCCACACAACTGGAATTTAAACTTATGGTTTGTTTCTTTATTCTTTAGGTGGAAACCACATTCTTGGGCTCTGCATGGGTTTGAGTTGAGAGATCATTTTCAGTAGTACTGTCTCAGGAGCTCAAGGTTTGCTTATATTCGTGCCCCAACTTCTTGAAGAACCTTTAGTCTGTGTGGCTAAACAGAGGTCATCCGCGTAGATGAATCTGCGGACATTGGGGAAAGAGGATTGGTCGTTTGTATAGATGTTAAAGAGCAGAGATGCCAGGACTGATACCTG
>NC_134803.1:8693761-8838761 GCF_046742065.1 Oratosquilla oratoria | reverse complement strand
GGAGGGAGGAGGGTGGAGGGGAGTGGAATATGTAGGGAATGGAATGGGTGGGGATGTTTTCTATGCCTTTTTCTTTTTGGCTACCCCTCGTGTAAGGGGGAAAACCCTTTGGTGTATGTATGTATGTACGTATGTATGTATTATCATTACTATTATTATTATTATCATTATTATTATTATTATTATTATTATTATTATTATTATTATTATTATTATTATTATTATTATTATTATTATTATTATTATTATTATTATTATTATTATTATTATTATTATTATTATTATTATTATTATTATTATTATTATTATTATTATTATTATTATTATTATTATTATTATTATTTCATCATCTTAACAACTGCCTTCACTTCATCCTTCCTTATTTCTCCTCCATTTTCCTCACTCATCATGGTAATTTTCTTCGCATTTCCCACTGCAGCTATCTTTCCCTCCCTATCCTCCTTCACATTTAGCAACTCCCTAAAATATTCTGCCCATCTTTCCCTTACTGCCTTCTGTTCCATTATCATCTCTCCATCTGCACCTTTTACCTTTTCTTCTCTACTTGATTCGCCACCTCTTCCTCTCTTAATTTCTTTCCAAAACATCCGCCTTGCTGTGGATGTGCTATGTCTTACGACACTGCTTTGACCCAGGGCAGTGGACAAGGTGTAGGGATGACCCGTCATCCAGGAGGTGCTAAGAAAAGAGGGAGGGTGGAGGGATGTGGAGTGTATTCAGGGATGGAATGGGTGGGAGTGATTATGTGCCTTTTCCTTTTTGGCTACCTCCCTTGTAAGGGGGAAAAAGCCTTGGTATATGTATATGTATGTATGTATGTATGTATTATTATTATTATTATTATTATTATTATTATTATTATTATTATTATTATTATTATTATTATTATTATTATTATTATTATTATTATCATTATTATTATTATTATTATTATTATTATTATTATTATTATTATTATTATTATTATTATTATTATTATTATTATTATTATTATTATTATTATTATTATCAATATTATTATTATTATTATTATTATTATTATTATTATTATTATTATTATTATTATTATTATTATTATTATTATTATTATTATTATTATTATTATTATTATTATTATTATTATTATTATCATTATTGATATTATTGTTATTGTTATTATTATTACTTGTATGGGGTATTGGCTGCTTGTTATTGTGGCAAAGTAGCATGCAGTTGATACTTTAGGGTCTATATGGGGCGCCCCTACGGACCAGAGCCACACATCATTTTCTCTATGATAGAGGAAAACTCTGTTCATAGAGAAATGATGACACTTTTATACTACGACTGTCCCCCTTGTTGCTGTCCTGTACCATTTCTCTGAGTATTCTTTTTCTGTGGTGGGGGTATTCCCTGTGGTGGGGGAAAAGAATACTGCCATAAAGTATTCCCACTTGGATCGTAAGAGGCGAGAAGAAAGGGACGGGGATTGGGACTAGGCATCCTTCTCCTTGTAGCCCCACAGGGGACATTCCTAAACAAAAAAGAAAAGGCATAAGAGGGTCTGGGAGTTTTCGGACCAGCACCCTAAGGTTTGGGTCTTTTAATGTGCGTGGATGTGGTACAGATGAGAGTAAAAGGGAAGAGATAGGTAGTATGTTTGTGAGAAGAAAGATGGATGTGTTGGCTTTGAGTGAAACTAAGTTGAAAGGGAAGGGTGAGTGTAAGTTTGGGAGTGTAAGTGGGAGGTTATCAGGAATGAAGAGAGGGGGAGGGAGGGAAGGGGTGGCTATTCTAGTAAGTGAAGAGATAGGTAAACGTGTAGTGGAGTGGAAGGAGGTTTCCTCAAGGATAATGTGGATGAAGGTGAAACTGGGAAAGGAGATGTGGGTCTTTATAAGTGCATATGGGCCTGGCAGTGAGAAGAGTGTAAAAGAAAGGGAGGCCTTTTGGATAGATTTAAATGAGTGCATAGAGGATTTAGGAAGAAATATCAATGTAATAGTACTGGGAGACCTTAATGCTAGGGTAGGAAATGGTCCAATCGATGGAGTGGTTGGGAAATGTGGAGTTCCAGGAAAGAATCGTAGTGGAGAGTTGATGGTGGAAATGTGTCTAGAAAGAGAGTTGATGATAGCAAATACAGTGTTTCGGAAGAAAGTCAAGCATAAGTACACATGGGAGAGGGTGGTGGAGGGAAGGGTGGTAGATAGAGCGTTGATGGATTATGTAGTGGTAAATAGGATTATGATAGGAAGAGTTAAGGATGCACATGTGCTAAGGGTAGGGTGGGGGAATATCAGATCATTTTTTGGTGGAAGGTAAGTTGAAAGTGGAGGATAGATGGAGAAAGAGGAAAGGGAGAAAAGGTAGGGAGGTGCTTAGAGTGAACTCTTTGAATGAAAAGGGAAAGGAGAAGGAGTACAAGAAGAAGCTGAAGGAGGAGTGGGAGGGAGTAAAGGATAGAGGAGAGCTGGGTGTGGAGGAGGAATGGCGATGGTTTTGGAGGGAGTCATAAAATGTGCAAGGATGATGTGTGGAACAAGAAGGACAGGGGGAAATAGAAGAAAGGGTAGTGAATGGTGGGATGAGGAAACAAAGAAGGTTGTAGAAAAGAAGAAGCGAGCTTTCACAGATTGGTTACAAAATAGGATGAGGGAGTCATATGAGAGGTACAAAGAAAAGAAAAGAGAAGTAAAGCAAAAGGTAAAGGAGGCAAAGAGGAGAGCAGATGTGAAATGGGGTAATGGTATGACAGAAAATTTTGAAAGTAATAAAAAGATGTTTTGGAAAGAAATTAAGAGAGGAAGAGGAGGCGAATCAAGTAGAGAAGAAAAGGTAAAAGGTGCAGATGGAGAGATGATAATGAAAAAGAAGGCAGTAAGGGGAAGATGGGCAGAATATTTTAGGGAGTTGCTAAATGTGAAGGAGGATAGGGAGGGAAAGATAGCTGCAGTGGGGAATGCGAAGAAAATGACAGTGATGAGTGAGGAGAATGGAGGAGAAATAAGGAAGGATGAGGTGAAGGCAGTTGTTAAGATGATGAAAGCAGGTAAGGCACCTGGTCTGGATGGATGCCATGCAGAATGTCTGAAAAAGGGAGGTACAGTGATGGTGGACTGGCTGGTGAGGTTATTTAATGTTTGCTGGAGAGAGGGTAGACTGCCGGAGGACTGGAGGAGTGCCTGTATAGTTCCACTTTACAAGGGAAAAGGGGACAAGTGTGAATGTAGTAGTTTCAGAGGGATTAGCTTGTTAAGTGTAGTTGGGAAGGCTTATGGGAGGATCTTGATTGAGAGGATTAGGAGAGGAACAGAAGGAGTAATTGGTGAGGAACAGTGTGGATTTAGAGCAGGTAGAGGTTGTGTAGATCAGATCTTTGTGGTAAGACAGATATGTGAGAAAGCTATAGGAAAGGGGAAGGATGTTTTTTGGGCTTTTATGGATCTGGAAAAGGCTTATGATAGGGTAGACAGAAAGGCACTGTGGGGGGTACTGCAGATATATGGGATAGGAGGAACGCTTCTGGGAGCTGTCAAGAGTTTTTATGAGAATAGTAGAGCTTGTGTCAGGATTGGAAATGGAGATAATGAGTGGTTCGAGGTAAAGGTGGGACTTCGTCAAGGATGCGTTATGTCGCCCTGGCTGTTCAACTTATACATGGATGGGGTGGTGCGAGAGGTGAATGCAAGGGTAGTAGGTCAAGGATTGGAGATGGTTAAAGAAAATGGAGAAAAGTGGGAGGTGAGCCAGCTGTTGTTCTCGGACGACACTGCGCTTGTTGCAGGATCGGAGGAGGGATTGAGGAAGTTGGTGGCAGAGTTTGGGAGAGTATGTGATAGAAGAAAGCTAAAGATAAATGTGGGTAAAAGTAAGGTGATGAGATGTACAAAGGGTGAAAGTGGCAGTAGGCTGGAAGTGAGCATGAAGGGAGAGCGACTGGAGGAAGTGGATAGTTTTAGAAACTTGGGTGCAAATGTGGTAGTTAAAGGTGGAGTGAATGTGGAGGTAGAATGTAGATTGAGAGAAGCGAGTAAATGCCTTGGTGGATTAAAGAGTGTAATGAGGAATAGACATTTGGGAATGGATGCTAAGAGGAGACTGTATGAAGGAGTGATTGTGCCAACAGCACTGTATGGGGCAGAAACATGGAACATAAAAGAAGAAAAGAGAAGGAGTTTGAATGTGTTTGAGATGAGGTGTCTGAGAAGTATGATGGGGGTTACTAGGCTAGATAGAGTGAGAAATGAGGAGGTGAGGAGGAGAACAGGGGTGGAAAAGGAGCTGGGATATAGGGTTGATGAAAGAATATTAGGATGGTTTGGACACATGGAAAGAATGAGTGAAGAAAGACTAGTAAAAGAGGTATGGAAGGCAGATGTGGAGGGAGTAAACATGAGGGGACGTTCTAGGATGAGGTGGATGGATGGGGTGAAGGGGGCTTTGGGGAAGAGGGGAACGTCTGTTGAGGAAGGACGGGAGAGAACAGAAGACAGGGGTGAATGGAGAATGGTTGTATATGGATGATGTTGTGATTGCATGAGGTGGAATGGGCGGAGGTATGTGGGGTGAGGTAGTATGTGTGAGCAAAATTTGACGCAGCCCGAAAGGATTTCTCCCCGTCCTCTCCTTTTATGCAATGGGGGGACGGAGAGGGGGGGGGTCGCCGATTTAATGAAGCGGTCTTGCTGTGGATGTGCTGTATCTTGCGACACTGCTTCTGACCCGGGGCAGTGGACAAGGTGCAGGGATGACCCGTCATCCAGGAGGTGCTCAGATAAGAGAGAGGGTGGAGGGGTGTAGAGTGTATTCAGGGATGGAATGGGTGGAAATGATTTTATGCCTTTCCCTTTTTGGCTACCTCCCTTGTAAGGAGGAAAAAGCCTTGGCATATATATGTATGTATATATATATATATATATATATATATATATATATATATATATATATATATATATATATATATATGTATTATTATTATTATTATTATTATTATTATCATTATTATTATCATCATTGTTATTATTATTATTATTATTATTATTATTATTATTATTATTATTATTATTATTATTATTATTATTATTATTATTATTATTATTATTATTATTATTATTATTATTATTATTATTATTATTATTATCATTATTATTATTATATAGGTGTGATTGTGCCAACAGCACTGTACGGGGCAGAAACATGGAACATAAGAGAGGAAGAGAGGAGTTTGAATTTGTTTGAGATGAGATGTCTGAGAAGTATGATTGGGGTTACTAGGCTAGATAGAGTGAGAAATGAGGAGGTAAGGAGAACAGGGTTGGAAAGGGAGTTGGGAGAGAGGGTTGATGAAAGAGTATTAGGATGGTTTGGACACATGGAAAGAATGAGTGAAGAAAGATTAGTAAAAGAGGTGTGGAAGGCAGAGGTGGAAGGAGTGAATATGAGGGGGCGTCCTAGGATGAGATGGACGGATGGGGTGAAAGGGGCATTACAAAAGAGAGGAATGTCTGTGGAGCAAGGACGGGAGAGGACAGAAGGGATGAATGGAGAATGGTTGTGTATGAATGATGCTGTGATGCATGAGGGGGAGTGGGTGGGGGATGGGGGTGAGGAAGTATATATAAGAAAAAAAAAAATTGACACAGCCCGAAGGAATTTCTCCCAATCTTCTCCTTTTCTGCATGAGGGGACGGAGAGGGAGGGTCGCCGAATTTAGGAATCAAACTTGTTAAATTGAATAGCCGCTGACGATCTGTGTTGCTGATCGCTCAAAATTGCGGAAGACCTTTTTTTCCTCATTGTTCAATGTGGAACAGAAGTTTCCGATATTCATCTGGGAACCAGTATCTGTAGATTTCGAGATCTCTTACCTCTTCTTCAGCTGGGTGGTAATAGTGAATGATTTAATCATCTTGGACTATATGTTCACAAGTGAGAAATGACCTCACCGAGTGAGCTGTGATTTTTCGTCCGTGACTGTTGTAATAAAACGTCACTATGGTGTTCTAGACCGTTATTTTGAGGGAAGTATCAAATGGTTCTGCTGTGTGTTTAAGGGTGGTCTTAGTTTTTCAATTAAAACAGCTTCTGCTATTTGTGGTCTCCGGTTTTAATCATCTTGGACTATATGTAATAATAATAATAATAATAATAATAATAATGATAATAATAATAATAATAATAATAGTAATAATAATAATAATAATAATAATAATAATAATAATAATAATAATAATAATAATAATAATAATAATAATAATAATAATAATAATAATAATAATAATAATAATAATAATAATAATAATAATAATAATAATAATAATAATAATAATGATAATAATAATATAATAGTATAATTATGTTATTGTTATTATCGTTCTTCTTATTATTATTATCATTACTATTATTATTATAATTATTATTATTATTATAATCGTTCTTCTTATTATTATTATTATTATTATTATTATTATTATTATTATTATTATTATTATTATTATTATCATTATTATTATTATTATTATAATTATTATTATTATTATTATAATTATTATTATTATTATTATTATTATTATTATTATTATTATTATTATTATTATTATTATTATTATTATTATTATTATTATTATTATTATTATTATTAATATTATTATTATTATTATTATTATTATTATTATTATTATTATTATTATTATTATTATTATTATTATTATTATTAATTATTATTATCATTATTATTATCATTATTATTATCATTAATTATTATTGCTATCATTATTATCATTATTATCATTATTATTATTTATTATTATTATTATTATTATTATTATTATTATTATTACATTATTATTATTATTATTATTATTATTATTATTATTATTATTATCATTATTATGATTATTACTATCATTATTATTTTATTATTATTATTATTATTATTATTATTATTATTATTATTATTATTATTATTATTATTATTATTATTATTATTATTATTATTATTATTATTATTATTATTATTATTATTATTATTATTATTATTATTATTATTATTATTATTATTATTATCATTGTTGTTGTTGTTGTTGTTATTATTATTATCATTATTATTACGGTATCTGCTGTAAGCAGACGCATGCACTTGATTTTATGGAGCGGCCTAGTAAGATGAGGCAATCATATTTTCTTCACGCCAACAAAACACTGAAAAAGTTCCTCCCCAATACAAAAACTCAGTTGTCATAAACAGTGCTTTTCTGGCATATTCATCCGTGCTCATCCACGTCAGCTAAGTTCTATCTTCTCTCACATCATCCAGACATCCTTACCCGTAAGAATTTGAGGGAAAGTGTCCTGGCTAACTTCTCCCACGTAGTCGCAACAATGGCCTACAAGGCTCCGACGCACCAGGAGGCCAAAGAGCAAGTACGACATGCCTTTGAACACTTCCTTGGGGGCGTCAATTTTGACGAACAGAATGCAGACATAATCTCGCAGGTAGGTATCTGATGTCTGTTTATATACAGTCGCAATAAAACTTAGTTCTTTTCTTATATAAATGTCAATGAGTTAATACCTTCATTTTGTAAACTTACCTTTTTCATTACCAATCTATGTATGCAATTTATCCTGATGCTCCTTGGGTAGTTTGGGACTGTCCATGAGTTAAAGCAGGTTAGAACCATGAAACATTTGTGTGAAGACACTTATCGAAAACAAGCAAGCTAATCGGAAAAATTATGTTGGACGCACTGAGGAAGATTCCGATTCCCTTAAAAGATACCTCTGAGCTTGGCACGAAAAAAGTCGAGACAAAAATAAGGAGTGCGGGACACAAGAAGCGTTTGTTAACGGCGAAAATCTCTGGAGATGCAGTTTGCAATCCCAGAGGGAGTCTGGTCTTAAAAGTAAACTACTCATGAGTGGGTGTTAGTGGAAGCTATAACCAACGGCTTCTGAAGAGCGTCAATAGCAGAGTCGCGAATTAGCATTATCCTTACAGCATAGTATTGAACCTGACACAATATATCGAGGGTGAATACGAGACCAAACAAATCACAGGCGCAGGCTTTCTTGACCTCACGGTTCCTTACGTCACAGTGAATCACAGGACATTTATCTTTAAAGGTCTAAGTGCACAAATTGACACTTTCTTTCAAAACTCTAAGCAGAGGTAAAAAAAAAAAAAAAAAAAAAAAAAACCATTGTTGTCCATTCCTACGAAATGTTGTTGCTATCAAACTTAAATTTAGGGAAACGTATGTATGCATAAACTTTCCCACATGCACATGCTAGCTAAATGCCCTATCATAGCGGAGGTGGGTTGACCGCGATATTTCGTGTAGGTGTATGTAATTCGAACATACAAATATAAGAAAGTCGTACTCAACTTATATTTCTCTTGATAGCGTATTGGTTTAAGTCACTGTACTTTTGTTACGGGTTAGCTGGGTTCGAATCCTCGGCTCGTCCACGTTTCAATTTCCAACGGATGCTTCCATCGAGCGATTCCTCAGTCTCGACTGCGATGGCATGGAATTAAAAGTGATTTGTGGTTGAAAAAAGATATTAATTGATCACTAGGAACCATTCAGTGTATATATACATATATATATATATATATATATATATATAATATATATATATATACATATATATACATATTTAAGATTATTTCAGACAAATGAAGAAGACCAAGTTGGTCGCAACGTTATTATTTCAGACAAATGAAGAAGACCAAGTTGGTCGCAACGTTAGGGCAATAAACTCCTTTCCTAACACATCTTCGTTTGCCCTTCCCCACCCGCATTCTCTCTCATATATATACATATACATATATATACATACACACATTATATACATGCATATATATATATATATATATATATATATATATATATATATACTGTATATGGCCATAGGTTTATACTGGTTACATAATTTGATAGTCCAATTTAACCCATTTATGTCACAATAAATATCTCATCGTTGTCATATCTCAAAATTATAAATTTAATTTAATTTTATCCTTAAGCAAGACTATGCCAATTTCAGTTACATACGTTCATGCAAGTTTTGTCTTTTTTGGATATAAAAGGGCTACATAAAAAACATTAAATTTCTCAGTTATTACCGGGCAGCAAAAGTCTACCTGATCTTTTTTTGTCATTTCTTATGGTCTAGTTCATGATTCTGTAGAGTAACTTAGTAAGCGTTCCGCGCACGCAAGAGACCCCCCCCCAGCTAATAGGCTACAGGCCTATGTAACCTATGTAATCTAAATTTTGTTAATCTGCATAGATTATGAATATTCATAAAGCATGCAGCACCAATAATGATTTTACAATTAGACGCACAGATAACGCATCCATTTGACATGCACAAATTGTGAAAATTCGTAAAAAGGTTAGCTTAAGTAATGTGTGCATATCTAATGGATTTGTTATCTGTGCGCCCAATTATGAATTCATTATTGGTGCTGCACATTTTAACGAATATTCATAATCTCTGCACATACACAAAATATGCATAACAACCTACACAAATGAAATGCCTAGGCCTAAGCCCTATGATAGACCATGGGGCTGAATATGACTGTACCAACACTTCCAAGTTGTGGCCCGTGTTGTCAACCTATGCTTACTTGACATGAGACTGAGATTGTCATGACTGGCACTAGGCCAAGGCCTATGAGTATCCCCAGACCCCCACCCCTGGCCCGGACAGGGGTGTATGGGGTGAGTGAGTAAAGTCATGGTTAGGCCGATGGCCACATCACCAATTCTTGATTAGGTTAACACTAACTAAGAATAAGATTACCTAGTTTCGCTTTAGGCCTAACCTATTCCTAGACATACCAGTCAGTATTCCCTATTCTTTCTGTCTTGTATCTCTGGTTTTCCTATTCCTGATCCTGTTCCTCTCTACTTTCTTCACTACGGACATCCCGTTTTCATCATCATCGTCAAGAAGGTCAACTTCGGCATGTTCAGTCATTTCCTGGTCATCTTTTGACATTTGGCATCATATTATGGGTTCAGATATTTATGGCTGGATGGATAATGAATGAACAGCACTGTCACTCTTCTTCTTCAGATTCAGTTCAATTCTGCGACATTTTTCAATAGAAACCGCGAATGTGTACGCAATAATAAATTCCAAAGCGCTATTATCTAGATACAATGTTTGACTACTATGACGTTCCGCCGATGCTTGATGAATGGCTACGCGTCCTGAGAATCTTCGGAAATCCACTTTTATAAACACGTATTTTAATCAAAATCTGAATATTACGATGACGGAATCGACTCGGATAGTTTACAAAACCATTTCTAAAAGGGAGTGAGTGGTTTAGAAAAATTACTTCATCTATTGCACTCTGATTTTGGTGCTCATAATAGTCACTGTCAATCGGTGATTCTTTGTAGAAATGAATGGCAGACGAAGCATATGAGGGTGCAAAACAACGTATTTCCACAAGGCTCTGTGCTGGTCCCTATGTTGTTTAACATCTATACAAACGACCAGCCGCAGTTCTAGAACATTCACAGGTTCATATATGGAGACAATCTCAGCATCGCCACACAGTCAGGCTCTTTCGTCACAATAGAGAAATATCATTAAAAGCCCTGACAGTTCTTTCTACATACTACAAAAAAGTACCTCAACGCAAGCCCTGGCAAAACGAAGGTGTGTGCTTTCCACCTTAATAACCACCAAGTAAATAAGAAACTAAAAATCAGATGGGTTAATAAAGAACTGGAAAACCGCCCACATCCAGTCTACCGAAGCGTCACTCTTGACAGAACGCTGTCCTTCAAAGAACCTGTAAGCAAAACACCCCGGACCATGGACCTTATCCTCCGTGGGTGTCTACGGGGACCCAAATGCTCAGATCAAGAACCTAAAGGAACTAAACGACATCGCTCTTCTATGGATACAGCAATGGTGCAATAAGATATGATGATGATGATATTAATCTTTACAGACTGAAAGTGAAATATTTCTCCCAAGTATGGAAAGAATAATGTAGTTGCAACGTCAAGCATGACATTCCTGATAAGGTCTCTGTTCATGTGTTCCTCTTGCGCGATTGCTAAAATGAGGCAATGATCTGAGCAATCAGGTTTAACACGTAAAAAACCCACAACTGACCGCACCCTACCTCTTCGTGTTTTAATATGTTAATTTTGGGGGCCTTTATGTATTTGGAAAAAGCCTAAGAGAAGGTAGACAGGAAGGTACTGTGGGAGGTATTGTAGATATATGGGATTGAGGGAAAGCTGTTAAGGGTAGTCAAAAGTTCTTTATGAGAGTAATGGAGCTTGTGTTAGAAATAGAGAGAGCGAATGGTTTTAAGTAAAGTGGGGCTGCATCAGGGATTTGTCATGTCGCCATGGCTATTCAATGTGTACATGGATGGAGTGGTGCAGGAGGTAATTGCAAGGGTAATATACAGGAGATTGTCAAAGATAATGGAGTGGGAGATGAGCCAGTTGTTGCTTGCGGATGACACTGCCCGTATGGCAGGGTCAGAAGGGGGCTTAAGGCAGTTAGTGACGGAGTTTGGGAAAATATGCAATAGGAGAAAGTTGAAAGTAAATGTGTGTAAAAGTAAGGTGATGAGATATCCGAGGGGAGAGGATGACAGCAAGCTGGAAGTGAGTCCTAAGAGAGGCATGGGGTCGCATGTAGCAAGAAATGAAGGAATGGATGTAGGGGCAAATTTTAGATTAAAAGAAACAAGTAAATGCCTTAGGGGATTAAAAATGTAATGAGAAATAGGCAACTAGGAATTAATGCAGAGAATATTATATGAAGGGGTGATTGTGCCGACGACACTGTATGGGGCGGAGACTTGGAGTTTGAGAGGGGCAGTGTGGTGGGGTTTAAATGTGCTTGAGATCAAGTGTCTGAGAAGTATGACAGGGGTTACAAAGTTGAACAGAGGTGTGGAGGAGAGAGGGGTAGGACAAGGAGATGGCAGATAGGGCTGATGAAAGAATATTGGGATAGTTTGGACACATGGAAATAATGAGTGAATAAAGATTTGCAAAAGATGTGTGGAAGGCAGAGGTGGATAAAGTGAACTTGAAGAGACGACCGAGGATGAGATGGATGGATGTGGTGAAAGGGGCTTTGAGCAAGAGGAGAATTGGTTTAGAACAAGGAAGGGGGAAGGTAGGGTATAGGGGTGAGTGAAGAATGGCTGTATATGGATGATATTCTTACGCAGCCAGAAGATGTTTCTCCCTGTCTTCTCTTTTTTCCGCATAAGGAGACAGAGAGGAGGGTAGAAGGTCGCCGATTAAGTGGAGCGGCCTTGCAGTGGATGTACTGTGTCTTGCAGCACTGCCGATCCTGGCAGTGGCCAGGAGACAGTTATGACCCTTCATCCACTAGGAGCTAAAATGAGAGTGAAACAAGGGTGGTAGATGGGGGTGGAATGGGTGGGAGTGGGTGAGTGCCTTTGGGTTGCTACCTCCCTTCCAAGGGAGAAGAAGTCTTTGGTATATAGATATACTTTTCTTCAGTGAAATGTTAAGTTTACATTACTATCTATGCCAAGATAGTCTGAATAACCTATTCTTTGTCTCTTGATCTAATCACACGATTATTCTACGATTTTTTTTTTTTTCAAAACAGATGTACACTGATTCTGTCATGAATGTGGGAATCGACGTGTCGTCGGAGCTCCACAGCCGGTATCATCCTGTTTTTATCTATGAATTCCGACACAAAGGGGAAAATTCTGTAGCCGACCAGATCGGTGGTACATTTGCGAAGAAATGTGCGTAAACCCTGTTTTCATCATACACAAGCATGCAAACATATCTGATTGTAGTCATTTCATGGGGTTTATTCTGCGTGAAGCGATATCACTCTATTTGAATATGTAATTTTCATCTCACATTCTATTCTTCATGTTAGTTTATTTACTCTTATTTTGATATCTACTAACTGCTTACATTTTTATGCTTATTTTTTTCCCCTGGGTAACTTTACGTCGTCGAGTAAATATGACTTCCAATAAATTTCAGATGTACCTTTTTCTTAAAATCATGTTAATTCAATTTATGGGTGTCAAGAAACACATGGAATCAACAGAAAACACGCTGTATATAGAGTATTTGAGATGAGACAGCTGCAAAAATATTACTGCAATGTAACAATGTTTGAAATCAACAGATATTTTGACACACTTACAGGGGTCATCCATTTTGACGACCTTGTCTACTTCTTCGAAGGAGGCGAATTCGGAACCCTGGACGACGCCACAGATCTCGCCGTCAGAGATATAATGGTGACCCTTTGGACCAACTTTGCTGCAACAGGGTAAGACATACATAATCAGATATGTTTGAAAGAGGCCTAGGCCTATCGTGTTCGATCTTATACTTTTCACTACCTCCTTTCCTGTCGCACGTTTCCCTCCATTCTTCATTTTTCCTTTCAAGAACGATTCGAGGGCTTTTACTTATACATTATTTTTGTCTGTTTCAACAAATCCATAGCTTTTTTTACTTTTCTATCTTTCATCTCTTTCCTCCCTGCTTTTTCCTTCTCCCTTACTTTTCCCATGCCATTTATATATCTTTCACTCTTTTAACAGTCTCTCGTTCAGAAAAGGTTGCTGACAGAACTTTGAAAGAGTAGAGGAAACGATTGAGCCATCCTCACGTCAACGCAGTTTTCCTCTTTGCTAAGTCATCGTCGTTCCTCATCTTCAGTTTCATATTTTCTTTCACCTCAGTCTTCACTTGGAGCATATATATATATGACAAAAGAAACAATATAGATTTAATATATCTAGACTTTGCAAAAGCTTTTGATACCGTCCCACACGAAAGACTACTTACTAAATTAGCTTTGCATGGAATAAGTGGTAGCCTATTAGGTTGGACTAGTAATTGGTTAAAAGGTCGAAAACAGAGAGTTGTTTTAAATGGAAAAACTTCTGGATGGAAAAGTGTTGCAAGTGGAGTTCCTCAGGGTTCCGTTCTTGGGCCACTTCTATTCATAGTATATATAAATGATATAGACATTGGACTAAAATCTACTGTTTCCAAATTTGCTGATGATACAAAACTGTGCGGAGTGGCAAATGATCACTCAAACCAATTAGATATTCAAGAAGATTTAGATCAATTACAGCAATGGTCTGAAAAGTGGCTAATGAAATTTAACACAAGTAAATGCAAGGTAATGCACATAGGTAAAAATAACAGTAAGTACGATTACAAGTTATTTGGCAATTCGTTAACAAAAGTGGATAGTGAAAAAGATCTCGGCGTAATTATCAGTAACGACCTCAAATCATCCAAGCAGTGTATTTCAGCCTCTGAGAAAGCAAATAAGATTCTGGGACTGATTGCGCGATCTTTTGATTTCAAAAGTCCATCACTCATTAACAAGCTATATAAATCGTTAGTTCGTCCACATTTGGAATATGCTGTTTCCGTATGGTCACCGAATCTCATTAAAGACATTGACAGACTGGAAAAAGTACAACGGCGAGCCACAAAACTGATTCCAAATATCAAAAATAAATCATACGAAAATCGACTTAAGCACATGAATCTGTTTTCCCTAAAAAAGCGTAGACTCAGAGGTGACTTGATACAGGTCTTTAAGATTTTAAAGGGAATTGACAACATCAAAAGTGACCAAATTTTCACATTGAATGAGAATCAGACAAGAAACAATGGTCTCAAACTGTCCGGAAATAGATTCAATTTGGAAGTAGGTAGAAACAACTTTGCCAACCGTGTAGTTAATGAATGGAATAAACTTCCTGCACAGGTAGTGCAATGTAGTTCAGTTCAAAGCTTTAAGAATCATTTAGATAAATACCTAAGTAAGATGCTGTAATGATTATAATTTATGTTATATTATTTGTTTTTGTTTTGTTATAATTTGTCTGTCTGATTTTCATTTATTATTGGTTATATGTCAATTTATAATCATTTACTATTTACCTGTTTGTTTGTTATTCAACTATACCTATGCATTTATTTATGTATTTTATTTGTTATTTTTACCTTATTATGGTTTTAATTTATCATTAATATATATATATATATGTATATATATATATATATATATATATATATATATATATTTTTTTTTTTTTTTTTTTTTTTTTTTTTTTTTTGGCATCCGACCTAGATATGGATCAAAAGGTCTCCTGTCGGCATGCTCCGCCTTTGTAATCCTTTGTAATATATATATATACATGTATATAATATATATATGTATATATATACAGTATATCTGAATACAATTGCCAATGACGAAGATGTCAATCAAATAATTCCAGCAGTTGTCCCCGGACTCGAACCCAGGAATGGCATCTTGGCAGAACTATGCTCCTACCGACTACGCTACTTAGACTATATGGTTCTGCAATCTCGGGGTTAATCTAATTCCCGCAGGATTTGAGTCTACTGCTAACTGCCATCCTAATCTCAATTTTACGAAGAACCAAGCCCACTTGTAGGTAGTGGTGAAGCTAGTACGTATCCTTGATAGACTTTCGTCGTTGTAATACCTAATTAGAATCGCCAATGACGACGATGTCAATCAAATAATTCCGACAGTTGTCCCCAGACTCGAACCCAGGACAAGTGGGCTTGGTTCATCGTAAAATTGAGATTAAGACGGCCGTTAGTATCCATTCCCAAATGTCTATTTCTCATTACACTTTTTAATCCACCAAGGCATTTACTCGCTTCTCTCAATCTACATTCTACCTCCACCCCCACTCCTCTCTTTCCTGCCACATTCGCACCCAAGTATCTAAAACTATCCACATCCTCCAGTATCTTTCCCTTAATACTCACCTCCAGTTTCCTGCCACTCTCTCCCCTTGTACATCCCATCACCTTACATTTACCCACATTTATCTTCAGCTTCCTTCTTTCACACACCTTCCCAAACTCTGTCACTAACTTCCTCAATCCCTCCTCTGATCCTGCTACAAGCGCAGTGTCGTAAGCAAACAACAACTGGCTTATTTCCCACTTTTCTCCATTTTCTTTGACCATCTCCAACCCCTGACCCACCACTCTTGCATTCACCTCTCGCACCACCCTATCCATGTATAAGTTGAACAGCCAGGGTGACATAACACATCCCTGACGAAGTCCCACCTTTACCTCATACCATTCGCTCTCTCTACTCTCGTAAAAGCTCTTGACTGCTCCTAACAGCTTTCTCCTATCCCATATATCTGCAGTACCTCCCACAGTGCCTTCCTGTCTACCCTGTCGTAAGCCTTTTCCAAATCCATAAAAGCCCAAAAAATATCCTTACTTTTTCACTATAGTTTTCTCACATATCTGTCTTACTGCAAAAATTTGATCTACACAACCCCTACCTGTCCTAAAACCACACTTTTCCTCACAGATTATTCCTTCTATTCCTCTCCTAATCCTCTCAATCAAGATCCTCCCATAAGCCTTCCCAACTACACTCAACAAGCTGATCCCTCTGAAACTACTACATTCACACTTGTCCCCCTTTCCCTTGTAAAGTGGAACTATACATGCACTCCTCCAGTCCTCCGGCACTCTACCCTCTCTTAAACAAACATTAAATAACCTCACCAGCCAGTCCACCATCACTGTACCTCCTTTTTCAGACATTCTGCATATCATCCATCCAAACCAGGTGCCTTACCTGCTCTCATCATCTTAACAGCTGCTTTCACTTCATCCTTCCTTATTTCTCCTCCATTTTCCTCATTCACCACTGTCATTTTCTTAGCACCTCCCACTGCAACTACCTTTCCCTCCCTATCCTCCTTCACATTTAGCAACTCCCTAAAATATTCTGCCCATCTTCCTTTCACTGCCTTCTTTTCCATTATCATCTCTCCATCTGTACCTTTTACCTTTTCTTCTCTACTTGATTCGCCTCATCTTCCTCTCTTAATTTCTTTCCAAAAGATCTTTTTATCACTTTCAATTTTTTTGTCATACTCTTACCCCATTTAACATCTACTCTCCTCTTTTTGTCTCCTTTATCTTATGCTTTACTTCTCTTTTATTTACTTTGTACCTCTCATGTGATTCCTTCGTCCTAATTTGTAACCATTCTATGAAAGCCTCCTGCTTCTTCTCTTCTACACATTTCTTTGCTTCCTCATCCCACCACTCACTACCCTTCCTTCTATTTCCTCCTGTCCTCCTTGTTCCACACACCATCTTTGCACACTTTGTGTCTCCCTCCTTGAAACCATCCCCATTCCTTCTCCACTCCTAGCTCTACTCTATTCTTCACTCCCTCCCACTCTTTTCTCAGCTTCTTCTTATACCATTCTCCTTTTCTTTCTCATTTAAGCAGTTCCTTTTTCTCCACCTATTCCCCACTCTCAACTTACCTTCCACCAAAAAACGATCTGATATTCCCCCACCCTCTCCCCTTAGAACATGTACATCCTTAACTCTTCCTACCATACTCCTAGTCACCACTATATAGTCCATTAACGCTCTATTTACCACCCTTCCATCCACCACCCACTCCCATGTATACTTATGCTTGACTTTCTTCCTAAACACTGTATTTGCTATCATCAACATTCTTTCGAGATACGTCTCCACCATCAACTCTCCACAACGATTTTTTCCTGGAACTCCATATTTCCCAATCACTCCATCTATTGGTTCATTTTCTACCCTAGTATTAAGGTCTCCCAATACAACTACATTGATATTTCTCCCTAATCCCTCCATACACTCATTTAAATATATCCAAAAAGTCTCCATTTTCTCTACACTCTTCTCACTACCGGCCCCATACGCACTTACAAAACCCACATCTCCTTTCCCAGCTTCACCTTCATCCACATCAACCTTGAAAAAAACTCCTTCCACTCCACTACACGTTGACCTATCTCTTCACTTACTAGTATTGCCACCCCTTCTCTCCCTTGTTCCCTCTTCACTCCTGAGAACCTCGCAACTACACTCCCAAACTCACACTCCCCCCTTCCTTTCAACTTAGATTCACTCAATGCCAACACATCCATCTTTCTTCTCACAAACATACTGCCTATCTTTTCCCTTTTACTCTCATCTGTACCACATCCACGCACATTAAAAGACCCAAACCTTAGGGTACTGGTTGGAAAACTCCTAGACCCTCTTATGCCTTTACTTTTTTTTAGGAATGTCCCCTTTGGGGCTACAGGTAGCAGGACTCCTAGTCCCATCCCCCGTCTCGTTTTTAGCGGCCTCTTACAAATCAAGTGGGAAAACTTGGTGGTAGCATTATTTTTCCCCACCACAGGGTAGGCAAAATAAAAGGAAATGAATATACAGAGAAAGGGTACAGGACAGTAACAAGGGGTTGGGGGACAGCATAACGGAGGGACAGTAGCAGTATATTAAAAGTGTCATAATTTCTCTATGAACAGAGTTTTCCTCTATCACAGACAAAATGATGTGTGGCTCTGGTCCAAAGGGGTGCCACATACAGATCTAAAGTATCAACTGCATGTACTTTGCCACAAAAGCATGCAGCCAATACCCCCAGCCGGTATATATTCGGAAAGCATAATTTCTCCTTTTCTATATTTTTTTTTAACTCGCACGAATTTGTCCACCTCTTTCTCAATTTTTATTTTAAAGACATTTCTACCTAACAAGTATTACAAAAATCTCACCACTCGTCTTCCCACTTTTGTCCCCATTCCCTGCACTACCAGCTCCTTCCAAGTTATATATATATATATATATATATATATATATATATATATATATATATATATATAAAACTATTGTCCCGAAGTCCCTGGACAGTGGGAGGAGGACGAGGTGGTTGAGGGGCATGAGAATTCTTATACACTGGGAAATTGGTGAAGCGGGATAGCTGCAGTTGGGAGCCAAAGTCCAGGAAATTTGAGACGCCGGCCGGGACCACGTACGCTTGTGGTGAACGGAGTTCCCAACATGTGCTTCTACGCAGTATTTCGGCTTGTAATATCGCCGTTGCAGTAAGGAGCGAGACAATAAGTGTAAATATGAGAGGACAGACAGCTGGCCTTCGGCCTCATAGTGAATATTTGTAGGTTAAGGAAACATTACGGCTGTACTACATGTATTTGTATCCGTAGGAAAGCACAATTTCGGGCTACGCACGGCAACCCTGCCTCAGCCAGTGGGGCGCTACTTTTCGGTACGCCCCGCGGGTATTTAAGGCGGGTGTGAGGTCAGGTCAAGGTCAGTATCCTTCTAAGGCTCGGCCGGCCCACTCGCGTGTGTTGTATACCAGTGTCTTGAAAATAAAAGTGCGGAACCGAAACCGACTGTCAATCTTCCCCGGAGTCACTAGCTCAGTAACAGCTTAGTTACACGCTCCCTTCAATCCAAGCGTGTAATTTCGAAGGACCAGAGAAATTTTTCTCAAAAGGGGGAGAAAACTCGTGTAAATCACATTCCTAGGGCTAATTAAACAGAAAATACTACACTGATGTTATTATGATTTAATATGTCTCCACAATCAGTGGCATGCAATTGATATTCAACAAGTTTTTTCTTTAATAAATTTATCATGAATACTATTTCACAGTAATTCACTTATCACCAACTAACTGGACCAGATACAACATACGTATTTGGTTGGAGACTTCCTACCTGGCTAGCCCTGCGCGCTGTAAGACCTAGCTAAAATATTATACTGCCTACCTCTGGTTATTCCTTCGTTATCTCCTCTAATAGTGCACTGACTGGTGATGTCTCCAAATGAGTGGATGCTCTCAGTTGAACAGGATGATTTTGATAATCGTGGATTCATGCGTCACATAGGGGCGGCGGGAATCAAGCCTGTCCTCAGTCGACAGAACCGAACACGTGCGGGGGAGGGATATCGAGCCCAGGGGTTTCATTTCCCCAATTTTGTCGATCTATCCGTGCGCAGATCCCATTCTAGAAGTAAATTTTCCTGATCACGTAAGTTCCACGTATTGAATCACTGGAGTGGGGTTGGCAATGACCTCTGACTGAACTTGCAGATTCTTATTTCGGGGCACGTCACGAAGCACATTTTCTTGTTTCTGTAAGTTCCAGGGCACACTAAACACGAGTCTCTGCAACACGATTGGCGATGGCCAACGATGGGAATATTTTGTTCATGTTCGTGGGTATTTGTTCACTGGCGAGGTTGCAAGGTCCTCAGAGGACGTGTTCTATGGGAGTGTCGCGTGCCTATTGCCACGAACTGATACCAGCGGCAACAAACATGAGGCACAGTACGCTGTTTTTCGGCGGGCTTTTTTTCCAATCGTTAAATTGCGAGAGGATTGCGACGCAACGCCTAGGCAGAAGTTGAGGCATTTCTAATAATTTTGTGAGGTAGTTACTAGTTACGAGAAAGGGACACTAGCCTAGACGAGAAGTGGCAAGCACAGGTGGGGGGGGGGGTTATGTAACGCAGCGGACCCTCCAACCAAAGTAATGAGTAATAAGATCAAATGGTAATACATAGGTAAACTGTATCAATCATAATCACAAAGTACAAGGATACAAGAATGTAATATGGTGAATTAGTTCAACTAATTGAGAAGTTAAGACATTTCAATCTTAACATGATAACACATGTGATGACTTCGATCATGAGCCTACGAAGACATCTTGGAAGGCGAGGGTGGGGGAGAGAGATTCCTGAATAAATAGAAGATACTTAGATTGGATAAGGCACTGCGACCAATTAACGCTAAACTCTCACAACAGTTGCTGGGGAGAAGGGTGAGCAAAAATACCAAGACTTCCAGCGCTTCCATAGAGCGAAGGAAAAGTAATAACTGAAGGGGCTGAAAAAGAGACGAAAGAAAATGGAAAGAACTAAGCAGTGTGTTACAACGCCAAAGTTGTGACACCCATATCAATCTGTTGGTTTTGTGTTTCTTATCTTCTAATTTTTCTCCTGTTTTTCCTTGTGTCATGGTTTGTATTTTTCATCTCCCCCCCCCCCTTTTTTTTCTTTAATTCGAATCTTTATCACTTTTTATTTTCACTCCTCTACAGAATCTTAGATCTTTAAAACCTTTATTTTGCCTCTCCCTATGTCTCATAGCATTCCATTATTTTTTACTTTTTTTATTTACATCTCTTTTTATCTCCTTTCCAATTAACTTTACATTACTTCTACGTTGTTCGAAATTAATATATCATATTTCCTTTCCCGGACAGTTTCATCTACAATACACCTCCGTATATTCTATTTATTTTAGAATATTAGATTTTGATTAAATGTGAGTTTTATTGGGTACATTTTTTCTTTTCCTCAGAGACCCCACTCCTGATGACTCTCTATGGTTCAAATGGGAGGCCTCTCGTCGCTCGCCCTTGTCTCGGTTAGTAATCGAATCGCAGCCCTTCATGGAGAAAAACTCACGGAAGGAGGTCAGTTGAAGGCAAAGTATGCTTTACTACATAAACAAATAGATGACAAACAAATGAGTAAATAGATAAACAGTAATCAACAAATGATTAGATAGATAAATAAATACTCTACCGTTTGAACAGATAGATAATAACTAGATGCGTACATAAATAGACATATAAAAATAAATAAATGGTGTGTGTGTGTGTATTTACCTAGTTGTATTTACCTAGTTGTATTTTACGGGAAGGGGAGCTATGCTCGTGAGGTCCCGTCTTCATATTTTATCTAAACTATTTTCAAATTCATGTATTGTTTTTGTACACACTACTTTCTCATTTAACTTGTTCCAAATGTCTATTACTCTGTGAGGAAAGCTGTTCTTTTTCAGATCCTTCTATAGCTGTCTTTCTTGATTTTCTTTCCGTGTCCTCTTGTATTTCTTTAATCCCATTTTATTAGATCCTCTCTATCAATAATTTCTATGCCTTTCATGATTCTGTAAATAGTTATCAAATCTCCTCTCTCTCTTCTTTGCTCTAGTGTCTGTAGCTCAAGTTTTGCTAGTCTCTCTTCATATAATAGTTTTGAGAGTGTTGGTGCCAATTTTGTAATTGCTCTTTGTATTCTTTCAAGTTTTGTTATACATTTTTTTTTTTTTTTTTTTTGTGACCACATCGTTGCTGCATATTCCAATCTTGGTCTTATCAAAGTGATTAGAATTTTCTTCACCATTTCTTCATCCAGGTATGAAAATGCCACTTTGATTGTTCTTATTAAATTATAAGTTTCTCCAAAAATCTTATCTATATGTTTCTCAGGTGACATATTATTCATAATAATGACTCCCAGGTCCTTTTCATTTTCTACTTTTTTTTATTCCTTCTTATCCCAATTTATATGATCCTTCTCTTCTTTTTATGCTTTTTCCAAATTCCATTATACTACACTTTTTGGTATTGAACTCCATCTCCCACTTCCTACTCCATTCCCATACTTTATTGAGATCACTCTGTAGTGACTCACAATCTTCTTCCGTGTTCACCTTTTTTTAACAGTTTTGCGTCATCTGCAAAGAAGCTCATGTAACTTTCAATTTCTTTATCCATATCATTAATATATATAGCAAACATTATTGGGGCCAAAAATGTTCCTTGGGGAACACCGCTTATTACTTCATCCCAGTTAGAGTGTTTGTCTCTTATCACTACTCTCATTTTTCTTTCTTGCAAAAAGTCTTCCATCCATTTCAGCAGTTTGCCCTGTATTCCTCCTTCAGTTTCTAATTTCTTAAGTAACTTCTTATGTGGTACTTTGTCAAAAGCTTTTTTTTAGGTCTAGAAATGCACAATCAGCCCATCCATCTCTTTCTTGTATTATACCTATTAGCCTTGAATAGAAACATATTAAATTGGTGACGCATGATCGTCCTTGTCTGAATCCAAATTGCCTTGGATTTAGTACTTTCTTTTTCTAAATACTTTACCCATCTACTTTTGATAATTCTTTTACAGATTTGTGTGTGTGTGTGTGTGTGTGTGTGTGTGTGTGTGTGTGTGTGTGTGTGTGTGTGTGTGTGTGTGTGTGTGTGTGTGTGTGTGTGTGTGTGTGTGTGTGTGTGTGTGTGTGTGTGTGTGTGTGTGTGTGTGTGTGTGTGTGTGTGTGTGTAGTTTATTTGTTTTGTATATTTATTTAATTAATATTTTATTTATTTTTTCTAGCGCATGGACTTTTGGTTGGGACTTGCAGCCCAGAAGGTTCTCGTAGAGGCGCTAGAGAGAAAAACGAAAGATGAATTGTAGACAGCCTCGGTTTTGCCTTCTCAGCCTAGCGTGACGTACATCTAATGATAGTAAATTTATGACTATCTGGAAAAAAAACCGTTAATTAATACTGTACAAGATATATAATTACTTTAGTTACAAACGAAAAAAATCCAGGATCGGCTGCATTAAGCAATAAGGACTACTATAAATGATCTTGTATTCACTATACATATTTTTGCCAGGATGATATACAATGTGCAAAGAGTATGTTCCCTTAGCTAGCCTAATGTAAATGGCTTTGTTTTCTACTGTAAATTATATGTTGCTTCTGCTCTGGCTTTTAGTCTAGTAATCTAACACAGTCTTCATTTCGCGTTTTACTAATGATTTCTTTTCTGTTGTTTACAAGTACTTTTTGTATCTGTATCATGTAATATTTAGTTAATATTCGAGATGATATGATTCCTATGGTATTCACATAAGTGTTTTGTAAATAAAACAACGAAGCACACAAAAGTGTATATATAGAACTTCTATTTTCTTTTCATTTATGAGTTCATTGACTGGTACCATGTAACCCAGTACTTACTGCCTCATAATCGGATTATCGGCAACTAAGCCAGTTTCCCCACTGATGACTCACGAGTGAAGAGTGCGTGCTAGACACCCACATGGAGTAAAATGAAAACCATCATAAGGGTAAATAAGCTTTTTAAGTCAATAGCCATCCAATCCCGTTATGGGTCACTAACCCACGTGTTTGTTATATCATCGCTGGAGGCTGAGTGATGCCCTAGCGCTGTGGTTGTACTGAGGTTCTTCCCTGGGATTAGCACCACGCTTCTTTGGTCCTCCATTAAGGTCAGGACGGGTGGTTCCTCTTGGCTCAGACAGGCGAATCGGATGGGCTGCTTGACTCTATTATATGGGTTAGACGTTGAAACTGATGAGTTATTAAGTGATTTTCTAGTATACTTTGAAAGGGCGTGATTGGGAAAAGTCCAAAGAGGACGGTGAAGGAGACCAATTTTGATGTTGATATATGGTCTGTCCACACTTTCGAGTCAATGGTGATTTGCCGAGAACTAACAATTCTCTTGAAGGGTGGCATCAGGCTTTTAAAAAGAGGTTCATTGTGATTCATCCTACAACCGCCAAACTACTAAAATTATTAGAAATGAGCAGGCAGCCAATAAAAGTTTAATTGAACAGGGATCTATAGGGACTAATATATCACGGCCTAGCAATTGAAATTGAAAAAATATTGATAATTTGCATCAAAAGGATGTGGGCAGTTCTACCAAATATTTTTCCGTTTTTCAACCTTTCTCTACTACTATGCCTCCTACCATTTTCTCAACTTTTGGTGATTTTAATCGCAGTCGTCGGCGCTGCCGTCCAAGCTCCCTGCCCATTTCTCCCAAGCCACCACCATCAACCGCCCCTTAGCTAATCGCCCATGCAAAAAGCGCTTATTGGTAGTAGCCCTCTTTTATACACTACTATCTTTTCATTTTCTCACAGACATTCTTCTCCCACAAAAACTGATCCCGCGCGAGCGGGTGGTCTGTCCTAAGTAGTCCATAGTTCTCCAGCAAGTCGCCTCGGGTACGACATCTCCAAGCTTCAAGTGGCCCTTCGCTCCCAGCCCACGAGACTGGCTCTCACCCGCCCGGACCTTCTACCCCTGTATACATTTAATTCATGCATACATTACTTCTTGTGTGCCTTAGTTTCATTTCCCTGGCTTGTCCGAACCAAACCACGGCAAAGTGGTGACCCCGAGTGAGGACAACCAGGAAGATGGTAGGCTCACAGGTTAAACTTCCCAGTTTCTCCCATGACTTGGAGAGTTGGCTACTTCACGCCGAGGCATACTTAGCCCCCCCCCCCCCAACACACACAGAGTGACGTGCCGGACCAGCAAGCCTTCGGAGCATCCATTACCGCACTACCGACGGACGTCATTGCTCTTGTCCGTGACGTCGTCAGTTCACCACTGAAGGGAAACAAGTGTGCCGCCCTCAAGACTATCTTGAGGAAACACTACGCCAAGACCGATAACGAGCTGTACAAGAAAATCCAGCACAGCGAACTCGGAGACGACCGACCATCACAACTCTTCAGGAGAATTGCCACTCTTAACGCACGGGCAAAGGTGAAGTTGCCCAAGGAACTTCTCCGGTCATTACACCTCGCCAAGATGCCGGACGCCCTCCAGTTAAAGCTGAAAGCCCTAGCTGCCGACAAGGAAGACGACGCCTACTGCTCCATCGCCGACAGGATGTACCAGCGCCATAGGTCCTTACAAGCTACGACACACTCCACGCTCTCTGCGAGGAACATCGGGTGCAGTGATATCGCGGTGAATAGTGTAAGTGGAGTGTTCAGTGAGAACCCAGGTGCTAGTGATCGCGGGATTCACGGTTACAACCCCCCAACCAGCTGTTCCTCAGACATTAGTGCAGTGAGCAAAACCACTCTTTCGTCGTACAATGCCAAGGATCAAAGTGTGCAGCAGCTACGGCAGGGAATCACCAACATGAAGAAATTGCTGAGTCAGTTTTTGGACGAGAAGGAACGCCATCAAACACCACGAAGCACTGTTCTGGTACCATACCCGTTTTGGCAACAAGGGGCTTAAGTGTACACAACCTTGAAGCTAGTCGGGAAACTCCAGACGCGGGGGTCGGTAAGCACTCCCCTCCCCCCACTAACCACGCCCACACCCTCCTCTCAGTGCGTGATAGCTATACTGGACTATCCTTCCTGGTGGACACGGGCTCGGCCGTCAGCATCATGCCTCCGACGGAAGATACGAGCCAAGAAACAAGCTTTCCTAAGTACGACCTTCTTGCAGCCAACGGTACACCCATCGCTACGTAGGGCAGCCACTACAGCGTCCTGGACCTCCAGAATGGCAAGTTCCCTTAGAATTTTGTTATCGCAGATGTCCATCAACTCATTCTTCGCTACGACTTCCTACAATACTAGAAAATGGCAGTCAGCGCCAAGGATAACTACTTGTACCATGCAACAAGACGCATACCAGGAACTACCACCAATGCCACTTCTCCTAAAGTATCTTCCCTTCAGCCAGCTGGCGAATACACACGCATCCTGCAAGATTTTCCTCAGCTGACATCTCCATACAAGGCCACCACTACCCGCCCCAACAACATTGTGCATCACATCCAAACAGCTGGCCCGCCGGTCTACAGCAAGCTTTGACGCCTCTCCCCAGAGAAGTTGGCCGCCGCCAAACAAGAGTTCCAAGAACTTCTTGACCAAAACTTCATCCGCCTATCGGATAGTGCTTGAGCATAGCCACTCATCATGGTCCCCAAGACACCTCCACCACCCAACCAGTGGCGGACCTGCGGTGACTATCGCCAACTTAACCGCATCACCAAGGCCGACCGCTACCCCATTCCGTACTCCCAAGACTTCCACTTCAAGCTCTACGGGAAGCAAGTCTTCTCCAAGATCAACCTTGTTAGGGCGTTCCATCAGATTTCTGTGGTACGAGAGGACATCCAGAAGACAGCAATCGTCACTCCGTTCGGCCTTTTCGAGTGGAAAATTATGTCATTTGTCCTGCGTAATGCCGCCCAAACGTTCCAGCGGTTTATGGACCACGCCCTCAGAGACTTCAACTTCGTCACTGTCTACATCGACGATATATTGGTGGCCTCTGACAACCACGACCAACACCGCTAACACCTCCGCCTTCTCTTTCGCCGACTGAGAGATTATTGCCTCCGGATCCATCCGTCTAAGTGCCTCCTAGGAGTGTCATCGCTCGACTTCCTCGGACACTGCATCCCAACAGCAGGCCTGTACCCTCTCCCTCAAAAGGTGGACACCATCATAGACTTCCCACAGCCAACATCCGTCAAGATGCTGCGCCAATCCTTAGGGATCGTCAATTATTATCATAGAATCATCCCCGATGCAGCTGCCAAACGACCTCTCCACTGAACGACCTCACCACTGAACGACCTCACCAAGAACCGTTCCAAGCGGTCGGTCGTGCCCGTGAAGTGGTCTCCCGGAGCTATCCAAGCATTTGGACAACTCAAGGCTGCAATTACAGAGGCCGCCCGCCTCTCCTACCCGGTGGTGGCCCATGCCCTCACCTTCCTACCCCGACGCCTCCTCCACAGCGATAGGTGCAGTCCTCCAACAGAGGGTCAACAGACAGCTCCAGCCGATTGCTTTCTTCTCCAAACGACTGGACCCTTCTCAAATGTGCTATAGTGTATTCGACAGGGAGCTTCTGACTATATTTTCGGCCATAAAGCATTTCCTCTGTTTTTTAGAAGGCCGGCCATTTACCATCCTTACCGACTACAAGCCACTCACCCATGCACTGGACAGGGTCTCTGACCACCACTCACCAAGTGTCTCTCGGCAGTTGTCATTCCTGTTCCAATTTGATACTCACATCGAGTACGTTAAGGGAGAGGACAACGAAGTGGCCGACGCCTTGTCCAGGATTGCCTCCAGCATCCTTCCTGATCACCACCACGTCGACTAGGCACGCATCGCCGCCTCCCAGAGTAACGACAAGTGTTACTTGGCAACATTGAAACTAAGCAGAGATTCCGGTTCACAGTTTTATTGAACAGTGATAATGTACGACACTAAGAACACCACTATCCACTAACACTCACTCTCAGAGCTCGCGTACGAATGACTAATGCTCGTTACCCTGGAATTGATTGCGGCTCCGAGAGTTTCCTTTTACTCAAATTTGTTTTCAATTTTATTCACTTGTACACAGAAAATAAGTCAAATAATACAGTACTTAATTTAAGAATATAATAATAATCTATTTTACATTCATTCAACTTTTGCATTACAATAATAGAAATGATAATTTAATTACGTAAATAGAAATGACAACTATGCTTTCTTCCCGAAACTTCCAGAACTCGTTACACGTAAAAACACACACACATCCAATTACGCATCACTTTCATTTCCTACATGTATACAAAATACTAATAGAAATGATAATAACTAGCATACACTACACAAAGAACTCTGTCTCCTAGGCCTGCATGACACCTCCTCCCTGCAACTCCGACAGCTCCCCAACACTCCTGCACCATTGTGGTGTGACGTCTCTACAGGCAAGCCCCGGCCGTACATCCCTGCCTGTCATCGTAAGGATGTGTTCTCGGCATTCCACGATCACAGTCATCCTGTCATTCGGGTAACATAACGTCTCACGGATCGGGTCGTCTGGCCAGTCATCAACAAAGACGTCAGAGAACGGACCCGCAACTGTCTTTCCTGCCAGTCTTCAAAGGTCACGCGCCACGTCCACGCCCCACTCCAGCGTTTCCTTACACCCACAACACGCTTCCAATCGGTCCATGTTGACATTGTGTGCCCCCTTCCGCCTTCCCGTGGCATGCGTTACCTGCTCACGTGCGTCGACAGGTATACCAGGTGGCCAGAGGCGATCCCCCTCCCAGATATATATGCTGAGATATCTGCTCGTGCTTTCCTTTTCGGTTGGGTATCAAGGTTCGGCGCCACTCACGCCATTATCACCGACAGGGGCTCCCAGTTCGAATCTGATCTCTGGTCCAGAATGCTCAAGTTCCTTGGCACTAACTGCAACCGGACTGCCGCCTACCACCCTCAAGCCAATGGAATAGTAGAAAGATTCCACCGCCAGCTGAAGGAGTCACTCTAGGCATAGCAACCCTCATGTAACTGGGCTGACGCCCTCCACCTGGTCCTCCTCTCCATTCGCAACACTCCCAAGGTCGAAAGTGACGCGTCTCCATCTCAACTAGATTACACTAAAAACCTTCGCCTTCCTAGGGAGATTGCCACTCCTGCCGTTGGCGATCCCGACCATTACGCCCTCCTTCAACTCATCAGGCAGGCCTTCACAAACACCCGCCACCTCGGACGCCACAATCCAAGCCAGTGCATGTTCCCCTGGCCCTCACTGCAAGTGACTACGTTTTCTTCAGGCGGGACTCCAGATCGGCGAAACACTTCCTCATCGACCGAGATGCCAAGCCAGATCGCATCTCTTTCGACAGGCTCAATGGTTCCCAGTGAATAGATTAATCTATTCACTGGGAACAATTCAGGTAATGCACTTAGGTAAAAATAACAGTAAGTACGATTACAAGTTATTTGGAAATTCGTTAACAAAAGTGAATAGTGAAAAAGATCTCGGCGTAATTATCAGTAACGATCTCAAATCATCCAAGCAGTGTATTTCAACCTCTGAAAAAGCAAATAAGATTCTAGAACTAATTGCGCGATCTTTTGATTTCAAAAGTACATCACTCATTGTCACGTGGGTCACGTGACGAGACTTGGAGGGCTGTCGGCGCGGACGTCTCATCCCCCGCTGACCACGTGATTTGGCCGAGACGAAGCTTGGTGGTAGTGAGCCAGCACACCTGACCGGCCGAAGGACCGTCATCGTGAGGTCATGCTTGGCTTCAGTGTTGCCAACTGTCCCTACACGAGGTCTACTGCTGTGCGCATGCGCAGATCCATGCCCACCCACTCTCCCTCACCCTCCCGGATGTATAAGAGGGCACCAGGACAGAAGGAGGAGACACACCTTACGGCCGTCTGCCGTTGAGGGCGGACCCCCCCCCTCCCCTCCCAGTTCCACGGAGGGAGGGCACCAGGACAGAAGGAGGAGACAGACTTTACGGCCGTCTGCCGTTGAGGGCGGACCCCCCCCCTCCCCTCCCAGTTCCACGGAGGGAGGGCACCGGGACAGAAGGAGACCACGAGGAGCAGGACACAAGGAGGAGACGTGCGCCCGTCCGCCAGGACAACAAAGGGGACTCGTCGCAGCAGGACACAAGGAGGAGACGTGCGCCCGTCCGCCAGGACAACAAAGGGGACTCGTCGCAGCAGGACACAAGGAGGAGACGTGCGCCCGTCCGCCAGGACAACAAAGGGGACTCGTCCGGAAGAAGGAGACTACGCTCGAGGAGTGGTGTAGTATATTTGTAGTCTTGTAGTCTTGTAGACATCACGCTGGTGATAATTATTATTTATATATGTGTTGAGATGTAGATAGGATAGTGCTCTGTGTTATATCCAATAAAAACACGTGTTGTGTTACCTTGGTGTTTCTTTCTCTCTCGCCCGAATTCTCAATAATACCGAGTATACAAACCTTTATTTGTACCCCCCTGACACTCATTAACAAACTATATAAATCGTTAGTTCGTCCACATTTGGAATATGCTGTTTCCGTATGGTCACCGAATCTCATTAAAGACATTGACAGACTGGAAAAAGTACAACGGCGAGCCACAAAACTGATTCCAAATATAAAAGATAAATCATACAAAAATCGACTAAAACATATGAATCTGTTTTCCCTAAAAAAGCATAGACTCAGAGGTGACTTGATACAGGTCTTTAAAATTCTAAAGGGAATTGACATCAAAAGTGACCAAATTTTCACATTGAATGAGAATCCGACAAGAAACAATGGTCTCAAACTGTCCGGAAATAGATTCAATTTGGAAATGGGTAGAAACAACTTTGCCAACCGTGTAGTTAATGAATGGAATAAACTTTCTGCAGAAGCAGTGCAATGTAGTTCAGTTCGAAGTTTTAAGAATCATTTAGATAAACACCTAAGCAAGATGCTGTAATGATTATAATTTATTTTACATTATTTGTTTTTGTTTTGTTATAATTTGTCTGTTTGATTCTCATTTATTGTTAGTTATGTCTATTTGTTATTATTTACTATTTACCTGTTTGTTTATTATTTAACTATACCTATGCATTTATTTATGTATTTTATTTGCTATTTATATTATAATATTTTTTAGTTATTAATTTATTATTATTATTATGATTGTTTTCGCATCCGACCTAGATATGGACCAAAAGGTCTCCTGTCGGCATGCTCCGCCTTTGTAATCCTTTGTAATCCTTTGTAATGAGTTTAGTCAAGGACACTTTGTCACGTCCGAGCTGAGTTCGGGTCCTCGGCTCGACCACGTTTCAATTTCCAATATGTACCTCCACCGAGCTTCTCAGTCTCGAGTGCGATGGCACGGAATTAAAAGTGAATTGTGGTTGAAAAGATGTTAATCTATTCACCCGGAACCATTCAGTGTATGCATAAACTTTCCCACGTGTACATACTAACGATTACACTATCATGGCGGAGGTGGGTTGAACGCAACAATTTGTGTATGTGTATGTAACTCGAGCATACAAATATAAGAAAGTCGTGCTCAACTTATATCTTTATTGATAGCGTAATGATTTTAGTCAAGGACACTTTCTCACGTCCGAGCTGAGTTCGAGTCCTCGGCTCAACCACGTTTCAATTTCCAATATGTACCTCCACCGAGCTTCTCAGTCTCGAGTGCGATGGCACGGAATTAAAAGTGAATTGTTGTTGAAAAGATGTTAATCTATTCACTGGGAACCATTCAGTCTATGGATATTCTATATATATATATATATATATATATATATATATACATATACATATATTATATATGTATATATATATATATATGTATATATATATGTATATATATATATATATATATATATATATATATATATATATATATATATATTGTTATGCCTTCCGCAAGGATATAAGGAAATATGTCTAGGAGGGGTTCGCACTTAGTGGCCTTGATGTGGGTAAGGCAAATCCAAACGGAAGTTAACATAAATAACTAATTTAATGTATAACAAAAAGCCAACAAAACAAATATAAGAACTTTACAACAACAAAATTAATCAATTGACAATTAATTCCTCCACCGAAAACCAAGTCATGAGAATATAGATTACGTGGTGACGCCACGGTACTAGAGCAAAAGCAATATGGGAGAGATAAAGTTACGCGTCGCTCAGCCATGGAAAGTGCGCTCGCTAGGAGCCGTGTGTGTTTAATTTGGGAGTTAAGGCTCCCACGGGCTTTGGGTGTGAGCCCGTTTGGTGGGTGATTGTACATACGAGTGTGTGTGGGCCCAGCCACACACACTCATACATTCACAAGATGTACACACGCATCAGAATGCGCATGCACATCTCCGTGAATGCACCCTTCTCAATATAGCTGAATTGGATGGTAAGTGGTGACATCTTCGTAAATATAATGTAAGAAAAGGGGAGGGGGGTGATCCGATGTATGAGTGTGTGTGACCTTGGCCACACACACTCATACATACATACATGCAAGTGGCTGCATAGGCGGCGCACAAGACCCTCAGATGTTGTCGGAGGCCCTCTCATCAGAAAAGCAGTTGCGGGGCAATGCTTGAGGTAGTGGTTCAGGGTGGCTTCGGGGTGGCTGCAATGGCGGCATCTTCTCTCTTCAGGTGTGGAATTAGTCTTGATTTCCCAGAAACAACGGTCCTCCAGCCGCAGACGGAAGAGCAGAGTTTCCACTTTTCTAGGTGTGGAGCGAGGAAGTACAAGGGGCTCGTAGTCTGTGACTGCCCTGTACCACCTCGCCCTCTCTGACACCTCTGCCTCCAGTCTGTGCTCGAGGAACCGTTGTACCTGGTTAAGAGCCCTGGTGCGTAGACGCAACTGATTTCTGCTGAGAGGGACGACAACATCGACTTCAGGTCTTTTGCGCGCCGCTTCTGCTGCGGCGTCGGCTAACTCATTACCTGGGACGCCTACGTGGCTTGGCACCCAGTTGAGCGTAACACTCCTGCCTTGCTGATGCAGCTTCAGCAGGAGTGCTAGGATAGAGGTCAGTAGGCGTACATTGTCGCTGGGCTGTATCGATTCTAAACTGCCTAGCAGGGACTGTGAATCCGTGTGGATCACCACAGGACCAGCTCGAGATATTAGAGCATGCTCTAACGCTCCTTGGACCGCTATGGCCTCAGCTTGGAGAGTGGACGCATGATCAGATACTCTCCTGCCGTAGGTCAAACCATCCGTCACAAAAGCAGCCCCCGCACTGCGAGGCCTGTTGGGGTCTACGGAGCCATCCGTGTAATAGACCGCCGTTCCAGGTCTCGACAGTGCGCGGACGCCTTGTAGGGCCTGTGCTCGTACTCTCTCCTGGTCACATAACTTCTTCTTATTGTGGTGGTGGGGGCTTGAACTCTGGATGTGGAGAGTCCCTACTTTTCTCAAGGAGAGTGCTGGTGAGCTTGAAGGAGTCCAGGATCCCTGCCGCCTGTGCCAGCCAGGTATCGGAGTGGATAAAAGTACCCAACCGTCCCAGAGCTGTCACAAGGCTCTGACTCAGCTCAGTTATCCTGGGGCTCTGGACCAACTTGGCAAGAAAGTCGACCTCCAGCCTTCTGACCCGTGATGTTAATGAAGGCAACGAAGCCTCCATTCGGAGGTTAACGATCTTAGTCCAAGGTTGAGCTCCTAGGATAATCCTTGCTGCGGCATTTTGGCAAGGCTCCAGGTCTTCAAGCTTGGCAGTCGCCACATTTATGAGAGCTGGGGCAGCGTAGTCCACCAGACTGCGGACTGCGTGCACATAGAATGTGCGAAGGACCCGATGCGTGGCACCGAGTGCCTTCCCCGTCATTGCTCTCATAACTGTGGTTCTTGCCTTCAGTCTCTCCTTAAGTTCCCTCTGAAAGGTGAGCCTCTTATCAATCCAGACCCCCAGGTACTGATACTGGTGAACCCAGTCCAGCCTAAGGTCCTGGATGGTGAGGTGCTTCCCCTCTGTCCTGAGTCTCAGTGCCATAGCTTTCGACTTTGTAGGGGAGATCTTTAACCCCAACCTGCTACATTCCGTCGCCACAGTGCTTAAACAGCGTTGGGCCCTGTTGAAGCACTGCCGTTTCCCAGTAATTAAGAGCGCAATGTCATCTGCATAGCAGGTGACCTTGCACCCCTGTGGTAGAGGTAGTTCCAGAATGTTGGAGACGAGCACATTGAACAGAGTGGGGCTGAGGACCCCCCCCCCCCCTGTGGAGTGCCATTCTCCAACATTCTGGCCTCTGATATGTGACCTTGAAAGCGTACTTTCGCAGACCGGTGACTGAGATAGTCAGCAATCCAAGAAAGCAGCTTGCCTTTTACGCCCTTGCGAGCAAGGGTGTCTAATATCACAAGTGGACTGGCCAGCTCAAACGCCTTTTCCAAATCCAAAAAGACCACAATGGACGGTGTTCCACTGACAGCATTGAGGAGTGTTGCTATACTGTTTCCTGTGCCAGTGCCTTTGCAGTAAGCATGGATATGCTCATGCAATGGGCCCAGTTTCCACAGCAGCCTGTTTAGCACCATCCTCTCTGCTGTCTTGCCCATGCAGCTTGTCAGGGTGATGGGGCGGTAAGCACTAGGTTCCTTTGGCTTTGGAATTGGCGTTATGATTGCCGTCTTCCAGGCTGTTGGTAGCTTGCAAGTCCTCCAAGACGCGTTTATCACCCTTAGAAGTGCCTCGTCACCCGCTGGTCCAAGGTGGGCCAGCATGGAATAGGTGATGAGGTCCTCTCCAGGTGCCGTGTCTGAGCTGGTCTTGTGTGTGACCCGTAGCTCCTGAAGCGTAAAGCTAGCGTCAGTATCATCCGACCGACTCACCATGTCCTCAACACCTTGGCGCCTCACTCCTTGGAGGTCCTGCAATGTGTCTTGAACACACTGCGGGAGTGAGGTGCTGCTGGAGCGAGAGACAAACTCCTGCACCAGCCGCTTCGCCTCAGCATCAGGGGCATGATGAGTGCGTCGTGGTTGAGTCCTGCCAGTAGCCCTACGGAGCTTAGACCACAGCTCTGCTAGGGAGGTGTGAGCAGTAAAGCCCTCACACCATTCAAGAAATTTAGCTCTTCTGGCATCTGCAGCTATGACGTGAGCGTCATGTACTGCAGCGCGCAAGTTGGCCAAATTAGTCTGAGTTCGGCGCCGTCGGAAAACACGCCTAAGCATGTTCACCCGATGGTTGGCCTCTCTCACCTCGGGGGTATAATACCAGCTGTTCTTATGTTCTCTGGGGGACTGGCGAGTCTTTGGGATGGCTCTGTTGGCAGCCACCTGAATGGCTGCAGAAAAGTCAGCTTCCAACGTTTCCACGTCCTGTGGTGGAACGTAGGACGCTGCCCATTCTTCAACAGACTTCTCAAACACTGGCCAGTTTGCCGAAGCTGTCTTCCACCTGGGAACAGGTAATACAGCTGGTATGGGTGGTGAATCCCGTATGTGCACAGAGACACCAAAGTGATCGCTAGTGACAATAGGATGCACCTCCCAGGTTACCCTAGGGAGGCGCTAGGAGCCGGCAGATGCATTATATATACAGTTGGCGAGGACGGGAGGAAGGCGAAGGATGAGCCGGACAGAACTAGTTCACGTCCGTCGGCCTAGAGAGAGTAGATCCCATAAAGTATACAAGCAGTTTTTACCGTACATACGTAATTACCTAACAAGTACAGGATAACACAGATACAGATATTTTTAGATACATGGAGGATGGTGGGCCATCACAACGTATACAAGCAATTTACAGTACATACATAATTATCTTACAATTAAAGATTGACATACAGATACAGACATTTTATATACATGGAGGATGGTGGGCCATCACAATATATATATATATATATATATATATATATATATATATATATATATATATATATATATATATATATATATATATATATACATCTACACTGAATGGTTCCCAGCGATCAATTATATTTTTATTCAACCACAAACAACTTTTAATTCCATGCCATCGCAAACGAGACTGAAGAATCGCTCGATGGAGACATTTTCTCCATCGAGCGATTCTTCAGTCTCGATTGCGATGGCATGGAATTAAAAGTTGTTTGTGGTTGAATAAAAAATATCAATTGATCGCTGGGAACCATTCAGTGTAGATGTATAATCTATCCCACGTGCACAGACTAGCTAAATGCAATATCATAGCGGAGGTGGGTTGAACGCGATATTTCGTGTAGATGTATGTAATTCGAGCATACAAATATAAGAAAATCGTGCTCAACTTATATCTCTCTTGATAGCGCATTGGTTTAAGTCACTGTAACTTTGTTACGGGTTAGCTGGGTTCGAATCCTCGGCTCGTCCACGTTTCAATTTCCAACAAAATGTCTCCATCAAGCGATTCTTCAGTCTCGATTGCGATGGCATGGAATTAAAAGTTGTTTGTGGTAGAATAAAAAAAATATATATATATATATATATATATATATATATATATATATATATATTTATATATATATATATATATATGTGTGTGTGTGTGTGTGTGTGTGTGTGTGTGTGTGTGTGTGTGTATTTACCTAGTTGTATTAAACGGAAAGGGAGCTATACTCGTGGTGACCCGTCTTTGTATCTTTCAGCATCAAGTTTTTTCTTAAAATCTTGAAGTGTTTGTACACAGTTTCTTTATCTAAATTATTACAGGTAAGGTCTTTTTTCAGATGTGTGTGTGTGTGTGTGTGTGTGTGTGTGTGTGTGTGTGTGTGTGTGTGTGTGTGTGTGTGTGTGTTAACTTGGTCTTTGGATCACGTGTTGGACTCGTGATCGACAGCTATTTCCCTCCTGGAAGAGAGCTCAGAGCTCGTAGGTCCGATCTATGGGTAATGCTATGACCTTGCACACACACACACACACCCAACTCCCCGCCCACGAGAGTCAGAGTAACGACCCGAGGCACAGCGATACCGAAATAATTTCGGCCCTGGGCAGGATTCGAACTGGGTACTGGGAGCACTTCTACTTCCCAGTTCAGCGCTCTACCAAATATGCCACCGAGTCGGTGTGTGTGTGTGTGTGTGTGTGTGTGTGTGTGTGTGTGTGTGTGTGTGTGTGTGTGTGTGTGTGTGTGTGTGTGTGTGTGTGTGTGTGTGTGTGTGTGTGTGTGTGTGTGTGTGTGTGTGTGTGTGTGTGTGTGTGTGTGTGTGTGTGTGTGTGTGTGTTTCACCATGGTCTTGTATCACGTGTTGGACTCGTGATCAATAGCTATTTCCCTCCCGTAAAAGAGCTCAGAGCTCATATATGACCGATCTATGGGTAATGTTGTGACCTTACATGCACACACACCACCAACTACCCGCCCACGAGAGCTGGAGTAACACCCTACAACGCAGCGATACTGAAATTATTTCAGCCCTGGCTGGAATTCGAACCCGGACCTCCGTAGTGGCAGCCAGAAACTCTACCCATTGCGCCACGAGGTGTGTATGTGTGTGTAACTACTTTAATTAGAGGTGAATTACTAACACCGAAACTCTACAGTATACAACTTGAGAAGAATGTAATTTGTGACAATGTTCATGTCTAAAGAACAATGGTTAAATAATTGTGTTTGACAAAATTATATAAAAAGAATCAAGTTGCTGAGATGGGTAGGGATGGGTAAATTATTTTTATTTGTTTATGATGTCAGTGTGTGTTTGCTTAAACTTGACCAGTCCCCTCTGTAAGGGAGAAAGGGCCTTTCGGAGTGTACGTGATTCATCACGGTCTTGGATCACATAATGGACTTATTTTCGACAGTTATTACCCACCAGGATGAGACTCAGAGCTCTTATATTGCCTGCTCTATGCTGTGACCTTACACGGAAGGCGCCCAAAATACCTCCACCCAAAATACCTCCGGCCAAAATCCCACACCCAAAATACCTCCACCCAGAATACCTCCAAAAATGCCCAAAATACCTCCATGCATATTGTGCTGTTTGTACTGCTTAGAAGGTTATAAATTTAAATTGTCAAGTTTATTGGAATAATTATAATTTGCGGAATGAAGATTTAGATAAATTACAGCAATGGTCTGAAAAGTGGCTAATGAAATTTAACACAAGTAAATGCAAGGTAATGCACATAGGTAAAATAACAGTAAGTACGATTACAAGTTATTTGGAAATTCGTTAACAAAAGTGAATAGTGAAAAAGATCTCGATGTAATCATCAGTAACGATCTCAAATCATCCATGCAAATGATAAGTGTTATGATAAGGACATTTGGGAATGATATTGTAAACAAGGAATCAGACAAAACCATACAACGACTTCAGTTCACATGTTCACCCATAGGTAATTGTTTAATAAACTGGATACAATGGTCCTTAAAATCAGAAGTTAAATCAAATAATGTATTTTACCCTATATCAGTACCTGGTCGCCATCTGTAATTGCATATAGTAATTGGCATATAGTAAGTGGAGTCAGAGGTATCTTATTTTATTTTATTTATTTATTTTATTTTATTTTTGAAAATCGGCTTAATTAATATATGCCATTACAGATGGCGACCAGATACTGATATAGGGTAAAATACATTATATAGGGTAAAATACATTATTTTATTTGAACATGTGAACTGAAGTCGTTGTATTGTTTTGTCTGATTCCTTTGATTGAAAATTTCTATAGAGAATTAATTATTCCTTTGATCTACCATACTACCATAATCCTGAATGAAAAAGTCCTCTAATGATACTTTCTATAGGATTCTATACCCTACGTATTGTTTACAATATCATTCCCAAATGTCCTTATCATAACACTTATAATTTGCAGGGAGGTATTATGGGTAGTTTAGGAGGTATTTTGGGTGGAGGTATTTTGGGTGTGGGATTTTGGCTGGAGGTATTATGTCATGGATCCGACCTTACACATATGCAACCACCCAACTCCTTTCCCACCAGAGTTGAAGTGCCGGCTTGCAGTACATCAATCCAGGATAAAACTCAAACTCGGATCGCTGAATTAGCTGTCGAAAAGGGTGAACGGAAAACACGTCCACAAAACTGCAAACCTGACAACTCGCCCACGCAATTTTTTTTAGTGATATGTAATTTTATCTGTTTGTTATACATTTTACCCACAGTTTTATATATTAGGCCATAAAATTATGAGAAAATGCGACAAGAACCTCAAGTGTGATCCAGCTAGTGTGAGTCAGGAAGGTAAGATAAGCACTTTTTGAGTCAAACTGGAGTACCTCTGAGATGTAAATCAGCTTTAAGAGGTGTGACGGAGGTGTGATAAGCATCTTTTGATGCAAGTCGGAGCATATCTGAGGTGTGAGTTAGCTTTATATAATAATAATAGTATCTGAATATGACAGGTGTTTAAATGTTTTTAAAAATATCTAAAAATAAGGAAACATTACAAAAACATATACAATACAGCACATATAGATCAAATGAAAGCTTTGTAGAAATCTTAGTTGTGGACGAGTTGTCCAGGTTTGCAGTTTTGTGGACCAGTTGTCCTAGAGTCGTCGAAAACAGCACCATTGCATTGTTGAGCCGTGTGTATAAGGATCCTGTCAGTGTTTGTCCTTGTACATTACCCTTTGCTGATTTGATCATATTCTTTTTTATTAATGCAAAGGACTAACTGGTAAGCGCGGTGGAGGAATACGTCGTCATGCAACAATAGATTGAGGTTTGTGCGACATATTGGATTTTGAATTTAGTGAATATCCTTAGGGAATCGGCAGAGAAAGTAGGAAGTACAAAAAACATTAGAGAAAACAAATACTCCAAAGCTACAAATGACCTAATTAAAAGGAGAAGAACCATGCAGATTAAAAGTAGGAAAGACGAAATTGAAAGAGTAGAGTTAAAAAAGCTTATCAACAAAAGGGAGAATTTAGAGAAAAGAAAGAGAAACATGGATTAAATAGAGGAAGCTATTCGGAAAGGTAAAAGAATTAAAGGGACCGAGCGCAGACATGCTTTAGGAAGACAACAAATAGTATGTTTGAAAGATAGAAATGGAGAAATAATTAAATGTAGGGATAGAATGGTAAAAAGGTTAGAAGAATTTCACCAAGAGCTTTACTCGTCGAAGACCGTAGTTGAGTCAGTAAATTCATGTATAGGCGTTAGTAGTGTACCAGAAGTTACAAAGGAGGTAGAATTTGCTCTAAAAACTATGAAACGAGGGAAAGCATCTGGGGAAGATGGTATATCGATAGATCTGTTGAAAGACGCAGGGAAATTAGTTCATATTAAATTAGCTCAGTTGTACACCCAGTGCTTACGTCAAGAAAGCGTTCCTGAATCGTGGTGCAATGCTATAGTGATTTTGTTTCATAAAATAGGAGACCAGAAGGACCTTATTAACTATCGACCGATTAGCTTGCTATCAAATGTATATATTCTCCAAAATCCTTACAAATAGACTAAGTCAAGTCTTAGATGGAAACCAATCGAGAGAACAGGCAGGCTTTAGGAGTGGATATTCGACTTTAGACCATTTGCAGGCGATAAACCAACTAATCGAGAAAACGACAGAATACAATATACCTCTGTATTTAGCTTTTGTAGATTACGAGATGGCCTTTGACTTGGTAGAACAAATAGCAGTACTAAACTCGCTACGCAAGCAGGGTACAAACGAACAGATCGTAAGAGTTTTAGAAAAGATTTATGCGAAAGGTACCGCTATAATTCGACTACATAAAGATACAGAAAAGATCAAGATCGAGAAAGGAGTACGGCAAGGCGATACAATTTCACCCAAACTATTTACAGCTTGCTTGGAATATATTTTCAGGAGATTGGGTTGGGAAAAGAAAGGTTTAAAGATTAATGGCGAATATTTGAGCCACCTAAGATTTGCGGATGACATTATTCTTATTTCAGTAAAAGCAGAAGACTTGCAAGATATACTTAGTGATCTAAAAAAGGAAAGTCTCAAAGTAGGTTTAAAATGAATAAAAGTAAAACCAAAGTAATGTTCAACACGAAAGTTCAAAGTAAAGAGATTGTAATTGATGGTGAGAGTCTTGAGGAAGTTGAGGAGTATAATTATTTAGGGCAAATGGTGAAACTGACGAAAGATCATAATGAAATAAAAAGACGCATTACAATTGGTTGGAAAGTGTTTGGTAAGTATAATAAAATCCTGAGAGGCTCTCTACCTTTATGTTTGAAACGTAAAAGTTTACAATCAGTGCATTCTGCCAGCAATAACCTACGGGTGTGAGACTTGGAAACTAACGAAGGCAATGGAAACAAAGCTCAGGATTGCACAGAGGAGAATGGAGAGATGGGAATAACACTGAGAGACCGAAAGAGAGCAAGTTGAGTGAGATAGCAGACTAGAGTGAAAAATTTTGTGGAGGCAGTAAAAGGGAGGAAGTGGAATTAGGCAGTTAAGTTAGTGCGAACGACTGATGAGCGATGGAGCAAGTGTGTTAGGACGTCGCGAGATAGGAAGCGTGGAAGGAGACCAGACAGAAGGTGGAGAGACGAGATCGAGAAGTTTCCAGGAATGACGTGGCGGAGGATGACGCGGTCGTGTAAATCATGGAATGCTATGAAGAAGTGGACTCAGGAGGGGTGATTTGATTGATTGATTGACTTTTCATTCGCTCTCTCGTTTGTGATGATTTTATTTTTTCTGAGGCGGGGGGGGGGGGCTTTTGCCCTTCATTGTGGCTCTCAAACATAAAGACTTCGCTTCTGGTGAAAAGGAAAACAGTCACCATGGAAGGTGCTTATGCTGGTTCCGACCCACACCGAAAATCGTTTTATGTTGTTGCATAGGAACGGAACTCCGTTTTAACTTGAGAACCCCTTATATATGTGTGTATGTATATATATACATATATATATATATACAGTATATATATATATATATATATATATATATATGTATATATACATATATATATATATATATATATATATGTGTGTGTGTGTGTGTGTGTGTGTGTGTGTGTGTGTGTGTGTGTGTGTGTGTGTGTGTGTGTGTGTGTGTATTCACCTTGATCTTTGGATCACGTGCTGTACTCGTGATCGACAGCTATTTCCCTCTCGGAAGAGAGCTCAGAGCTCGTATGACCGATCTATGGGTAATGCTGTGACCTTACACGCACACCCAACTCCCCGCCCACGAGAGTTGGAGTAACGACTCGAAGCACAGCGATACTGAAATTATTTTAACCCTGGGCAGGATTCAAACCTGAACCGCCGTAATGACAGTCGGGGACTCTATCAACCGCACCACCGAGTCGTGTCAAATGTGTGTGTGTGTGTGTATTTACCTAGTTGTATTTTACGGGAAGAGGAGCTATGCTCGTTGTGTCCCATCTTCATATCTCGTTTTATCTAGACTTTTTTTTTAATTCGTGTATCGTTTTAGAACACACCACCTTTTCATCTAACATGTTCCAAACGTCTATTACCCTGTGGGGAAAGCTGTTCTTTTTCAGGCCTCTTCTATATCTGTCTTTCTTGATTTTCTTTCCGTGTCCTCTTGTATCTCTACTATCCCATTTTATTAGATCCTCTCTATCAATTGTTTCTATGCCTTTCATGATTCTATAGATAGTTATCAAGTCTCCTCTCTCTCTCTTCTTTGCTCTAACGTCTGTAGCTCAAGTTTTGTTATTCTCTCTTCATATGATAGTTCTGAGAGTATTGATGTCAATTTCGTAATTGCTTTGTATTCTTTCAAGTTTTGTCATACATTTTTTTGTACTTGGTGACCACGTCGTCGCTGCATACTCCAATCTTGGTCTTATCAAAGTGATTAGTATTTTCTTCACCTTTTCTTCGTCCAGGTATATATATATCTATATATATATATATATATATATATATATATATATATATATATATATATATATATATATATATATGTGTGTGTGTGTGTGTGTGTGTGTGTGTGTGTGTGTGTGTGTGTGTGTGTGTGTGTGTGTTTACCTAGTTGTATTTTACGGGAAGGGGAGCTATGCTCGTCGGGTCCCGTCTTCATATTTTATCTAAACTATTTTTAAATTCATGTATTGTTTTTGCACACACCACTTTCTCATCTAACTTGTTCCAACTGTCTACTCTGTGAGGAAAGCTGTTCTTTTTCAGATCTCTTCTATAGCTGTCTTTCTTGATTTTCTTTCCGTGTCCTCTTGTATTTCTATCATCCCATTTTATCAGATTCTCTCTATCAATCATTTCTATGCCTCTCATGAGACTGTAAATAGCTATCAAATCTCCTCTCTCTCTTCTTTGCTCTAGTGTCTGTAGTTCAAGTTTTGTTAGTTTCTCTTCATATGATAGTTTTGAGAGTGTTGGTGCCAATTTTGTAATTGCTCTTTGTATTCTTTCAAGTTTTTTATACATTTTTTTTTGTACTTGGTGACCACATCGTTGCTGTATATTCCAATCTTGGTCTTATCAAAGTGATTAGAATTTTCTTCACCATTTCTTCATCCAGGTATGTAAATACCACTTTGATTGTTCTTATTAAATTATAAGTTTCTCAAAAAATCTTGTTTATATGTTTCTCAGGTGACATATTATTCATAACAATGACTCCCAGGTCCTTCTCATTTTCTACTTTTTTATTCCTTCTTCTCCCAATTTATATGATCCTGTTATTCTGTTTTTGCTTTTTCCAAATTCCATTATACTACACTTTTTAGTGTTGAACTCCATCTCCCACTTCCTACTCCATTTCCATAACTTATTTAGATCACTCTGTAGTGACTCACAATCTTCTTCCGTGTTCACTTTTTATTTTAATAGTTTTGCATCATCAGCAAAGAAGCTCATATAACTTCCAATTTCTTCATCCATATAATTTATATATATAGCAAACATTATTGGGGCCAGAACTGTTCCTTGTGGAACACCGCTTATTACTTCATCCCATTTTGAGTGTTTGTCTCTTATCACTACTCTCATTTTTCTTTCTTGCAAAAAGTCTTCCATCCATTTAAGCAGTTTGCCCTGTATTCCTCCTTCGGTTTCTAATTTCTTAAGCAACTTCTTATGTGGTACTTTGTCAAAAGCTTTTTTTAGGTCTAGAAATGCACAATCAGCCCATCCATCTCTTTCTTGTATTATATCTATTAGCCTTGAATAGAAACATATTAAATTGGTGACGCATGATCATCCTTGTCTGAATCTAAATTGCCTTGGATTTAGTACTTTTTTTTTCTAAATACTTTACCCATCTACTTTTGATAAATCTTTCACAAATTTTTGCTATTGTACTTGTTAGAGAGACTGGTCTATAGTTGGTAGGGTCTTCTTTATTTCCCCCTTTATATATAGGTACTATATTTGCTTTTTTCCAATCTTCTGGAACTTTTCCTTCTTTCAAAGAACTATTTATTATGCTATGTATTTTGTCTGCCAGTTCATTTCTGCATTCTTTCAAAATCCAGTTTGCTATTTCATCTGGTCCATGCGATTTTCTAACATCAAGATTACTCAAGTGTTTCATTATTTCATTCTTTGTTACTTCTATTTCTTTCATAGGGGGGACTTTCTCTTTCCATTCGATCTCTTCCGGTTGTATGTTCTCCCTTGTAAACACTGATTTAAAATGCTTGTTCATAATTTCCGCCATTTCTATTTCCTCTGTGTATTCAACTCCTTGTCTTAATTTCTCCAAATCTTGTTTGTTTTTCAGTTTGTTGTTTACAAATCTGTAGAATAGTTTTGGTTGATCTTTACATTTTTCTATGGCATCTTTTTCATATTTTCTCTTTTCCTCTCTGCACGCTTGTACATATTCATTTCTACAACAAGTATATATTTTCCATTTTGCAGGTCTTTTGTCTTTCTTTCATTTTGTCCAAGCTTTGTCTCTTTTGTCTTTTAACTCCCTACAACTTTTGTTGTACCAGCACTTTACATATTCATTTTCTTGTTTTTGTATTGGGACATACTTTTCCTCTCTCTCTTTTTTTTTTTTTATAATTTTTTGTCAAAATATTCCATTTCTCTTCTACTGTTGTATCTTCTTTGTGTATTCTTTCCCAGTTTTCATTTTGAAAGAATTATCTTATTTGATCAAAATTTGGTTTTTCATACATCAGTCTTTCTTTTCTATACTGTTCATTTCTTTTCATGTATTTTTTCTCATTTAGTTCTAGTTCTATCAATATGTGGTCACTTTTACTTATTGGTGCATGGTATTCTAGGTCTAGTCTCGATGGTTCTTCTTCATTTCTATACCTAGTGTTCTCTTGAATCCATTGTGTCATTAATAATCATCTCAAGTAGAACATTTCCCCATGAGTCTTCTCCACCCTTTACTGTCATCTCTTCCCAGCAGGTTTCCTTGCAATTAAAGTCGCCCATCAAAACTATTCTTCCTCCATCTTCCATTATCTTGTTTAATGTTATTCTTGTGTCTTCTAACATACTTTTATGTTCACTCTCTTCCCACGAGGCTGTTTTTGGGGGCACGTAGTTTATTACAAGCTTTCTGCTCTTCTTATCTCTGTCTTCTACTTCTATCATAATCATCTCTACTATATTCTTTCCATATGTGACACTCTTCACGTTTATATCCTTCTTAGTCAGGAACATAACTCCACCCCCTTGTTTTATCTCTCTGTTTCTAATCCAATAATTATATGCATTGTGTCCTATGCTGTTGGGTGGTATCGGACCTTTTAATTTTGTCTCTACAATTCCCATTATGTCCGGTTCTTTTTCCTTCAGATACCCGTTCAGTTCATTCAGTCTTGTTATTAATCCATCTATATTTGTGTAGAACACTCTTAACTTTGTTATTTCCATTGTATTTTCTGTTTCTTTTTTGTTTCTCTCTGTTATGGTCCATTTCCTCATTTTCATATTCACTACTCTCCAGTAGAATTCTTCTTTTTTCTGACTCCGTTCTGGTCTCGTTTTTTTTTTTTTTTAGCTTCTTTCCATTTAATTTTTTCTTCCTCTCTTTATTCATTTATCTTTTTATCCATACCTTTCTATATTGTTCACTTGTTGCTAGCTTCCCTGTTTTTGCTAAGATATTCTCTGCTGTTGTTTGTGACCTGAATTTAATCTTAATTGGTCTGGTCTTATATGTACTATATTTTTCGAGCCTATACACCTCTTCAATTTGTTTAATTATTTCAGGTTCATCTTCCTGAACTAATTCTAGTAAACTGTTTACTTTTTCTTTCTCTTTAATTCTTGTGGTTCTATTTTGGTTAAATTTCTCTTCCATTCCTAATATAATTATATATTTCTTTTTGTCTGCTAAGTCTCTTACTATATTCTCCTTCTGTCTCATCACTTTAATAACTGAGTCTTCAGTGTGTGTGTGTGTACAGTAAGTCCTGTCTTTAGGCACAGGACAAAATAGGTGCCGAAACACCATGTCGAAAGATCAGATATTATTTCTATCAGTTATATATCAATGAATAAATGAAACAAACTACTATTCATATATTTATTTGTCGAAAACTTATAAAGAACTTCATCAAGCTCACTTAGATTTTTTCCTCATTTACCGCTCGATTGACGATTCCTTCAAAATATTTTGACATGAATTTGTAGTTCATATTTCTGTTTCTTTACATAATAAAGCATGGAAGAGCGAAGAAGTTCCTTCATCAGCTTATACCGAGAAACAACAGCTTCCATTTATTTCAATAAGTCTAGCTTTCGAGCACTAAGAAGCATCTCGTAAATACATGTTCACCACAGAAGACAGATGTCCACTTGTTGAGGCAATTTTCCAAAGGCAAAACGGAAATTACGGTGCTGTAGAGCCAGAGTAATGTTTGTCACTACTCGCTTTAGAATACAGCCGATTACAAAGACGGTGGAAAGACAAACATGGCGGTATAAACACAATAAACTCGTATTCATATTCTTCTGACTTTTTTTTTTAGATTGTGCTTATTACATTTAAGATCACTAATATTCATTTCCTCTCCTCCTCAGTTTAGTACTTAGTTCATATATTCCAAGTTTATATTAAAAAAATATTCTCATATAAACCACTCACTGTATTCATGGTTGCTATGGCTAGCAGTACAGCCTGCATATGACGGTAGGCGATCAAAGCGCTCCGGCACTATCTTTAAATTTGCCATATGCCAATACCTTTTGGAAATATGGTGCCGAATGATCGGATTACTTTCGGAATTAAACTATTTTGCAAAAATGCCGAAACATTAGGTTTTCAGTAATGGTGGATGCCGAAAGACTCTTTAGTTGTGTAAATATATGATTCACCATGGTTTTGCATCACGTTTTGGATTCGTGGTTGACATCTATTACCTTCCCGGATTAGAGCTAATATATGACCGAGCTATGGGTAATACTATGACCTTACACACACAACTCCCTGCTCACGAGAGTTAACGACTCGCAGCGCAGCGATACTGAAATTATTTCAGTTCTGGGCAGGATTCGAACCCGGACCGCTGAAGTAGCAGTTGCAAACGTTACCACTGCGCCATGGAGCCGTATGTGTGTGTATTTACCTAATCGGTGTTTAGATGAAATGAGCTACGCTCATTGGGTCCCGTCTCTTCTCTATTTTTTCATTATACCTAGTCTCAAATTCACGTACAGTTTCAACCTAATCTATATTCTTGATTTCCAATTATCATATTTAGATATGAGCTCGTGCATTGCTTGAGCTTGGGCTATATATATATCCTAGACTATCCCAAGTATTGGTGCATCTATATGGAAAAACTATTTCTTCACATCCTTTAGACATATGTTCTTTCTTAATTTGCTTCCATGACCTCTTAAAGCCCTCCCATGTTTAATCAGATCTCTTCTGTCAAAGCAATCTATCCCCTTTAGTGACCTGAATACTGTAATCATATCACCTCTTCTCTTTGATCTTTTAACTTCAGTAGACCCATTACTATTAGTCTTTCCTCATATGGTCTATCTGCCAAGCTGGGGATCAGTTTAGTTGCTACCCTTTGTATTCTCATCTTGTTTATATCCTTCATCCTGTGTGGGGATTATACTACTGATGCATATTCCAGTCTTAAATGGATCAGTGTTTCAATGAGTGTTTTCACCATTATTTCTAAATCTAGCTTTTTCTTTTGCCCATTGTGTCACTGTATGTTCTATAGTCATGTTGAGTAATACATTTCCCTTCCCAACATATTTTCAATTAAAATCTCCCATGAGTACTACTTTATTTTTATCCTTCTGCATATTGTTTAATGAAGTTCTCGTATCCTCTAACATTTTGGAATGTCTCTCCAAGACCTTATTTTTGGGGACACACAAATCACTGCAAAATTTCTGCTTTTCATGTTGCTATCTTCAAACTCTTATTGAGATCCTTTTGTCACATTTACGTTTTTCTTCCCCAGGAACATGACCCCACCTTGTTTGGTACTAGTGCCCTTAACTTTGTCTCCACAATCCCCATTACATCTGATTTTGCTTCTGAAAGGTAATCATTTAGCTTGTTTAACCCGAAAATCAATACATCTATGTTGGTATAACCCAATTTTAATTTTCTATTCACTCCATCTTGTTCTCTGAACCTTTAATTTTTTTCTTGTATATACAAAATTTTCAGTGTCATATCTTTTCTCTCCCCCTCCCCTTTTTTTTTTTTAAGCTTCATTTTTTTAATATCTTAATTTCTTCTCTTCATCATTCATCTCTTTTTATCCATGTATTTTTATAGTGTTCATTTCCCATTAATTTTCCTGTTCTTTTTAAGATTTCTTCCACTGCCATTTGAGACTTTAATTTGATCTTTAATGGTTGACCTTTTCCTTTTCCTTCTGCATATTTACCCATTCTATGCACTTTCTCTATTTCCTTTTCTATTCCTTGTTCTTTATCTTGTTCTTTTAGAAATTTCTTGCCAATTCCTTGTCCTCTTTATCTCTCAAGAACCAATTTTGGTTATGTTTTTCCTTTCGACCATATATTAATACACATATTTATCTATTTTTTGTCTACTGTATCTCTTACTAAATTTTCTTTTTCCTTAATTATTTTAAAGACAGGATCTTTGGCCTTCTCCTGCATTTTTGATGAACTATTTCTTTCAAAATTACCTTATCTTCTTTGTCTTTTTTCCAACCATTCCTGAGCTGTTTTTGTGTCTCTCGGTGATCTGAAACCTATGTTTGCATTTTGTTTTGACCTTGCACCGGTAAGTGGCTCTGGATACATAATCATATTCTAATATGATGGACAGCCATCTTGGGGTTTCTCTGGTCCATCACTGTTTTCTTCCATTTTACTTCAATTACACACTAGATTGTAAATTAACCATTCTGGGTATCCACAATCAATCCCCTTCACATATACCACACCCTAGGTATTTCAGGATATCCAATTCATGCATGTTGTCACTATGATGTCTGTGTGTGTATTTACCTAGTATCTTATGGGAAGGGGGGCTATGCTCGTGGTGTCTTGTCTTTGTATCTCGCAGTGTCTAGTTTGCTTTTAAATTCATGTATGGTTTTTGCACACACTATTATTTTGTCCAGTTTGTTCCAGATGTCTACCACTCTGTGTGGAAAACTTTTTTTTTTGTTTCTTCTATAACTATCCTTTTCAAAAAAAATTTCATGTCCTCTTGTCCCAATTTAGTAAGTCCTCTCTATCAATGATTCCTGTGTCTTTCATGATTCTATAGATGGTTAGTAAGTTGCCTCTCTCTTCTTTGTTCCAAAGTTAGTAATTTCAATTTAGCCAGTCTGTCCTCATATGACACATATGAAAGTGCTGGGCCATTTTTGTGGTTGGTCTCTGGATTCTTTCAATTTTCTTTATGTGCTTTTTGGTACTGGGTGACCATAGTGTCTCAGCATACTCCAATCTAGGCCTTATTAGTGTGACTAATATTTTTTTAACCATTTGTCTAAATAGGTAAAAGCTACCTTTAGTGATCTTAGCAAGTTGTAGGATTCTCCGACAATTTTGTTTATTTGTTTATCAGGGGACAAGTCATTTGAGATAATTACTCCCAGGTATTTTTTTAGATCCCACTTTCTTCACTTCCTTTGTTCCAATTGTATATTGTCCTGATATACTTTTTTTTTTATTACTTTTTCCAAACTCCATTATGCTACATTTCTTGATGTTGAAGTCTACTTCCCACTTCTGACTCCATTTCAAACCTTGTTTAGGTCTCTGTAGTGATTCACAATCTGTTTTGGTTTTCACGTTCCTCAACAATTTAGCATTGTCTACAAAGAAGCTCATGTAACATTCCACACCTTCATCCATGTCATTCACATAAACAGCAAACATTATTGGAGCCAATACTGATCCCTGTGGAACTCCACTAATCACCACCTTCCAACCTGAATACCTTTCTCTGAGCAATACTCTCATATTTTACCATGCAGGAAATCCTCCATCCAGTTTAGTAGGTTACCTTGTATCCCTATGTTTTCAAATTCTTTATTAATTTTTTGTGTGGTACTTTGTTGAAGGCTTTTTGTAAGTCTAGGAAAGCACAATCAGCCCATCCATCCCTTTTTTGTATTATATCTATTAGTCTTGAGTAAGGGGGAAAAAGCCTTGGTATATGTATGTAGTCTTGAGTAGAAACAGATTAGATTTGTAGCACATGATTTTCCCTACCTGAGTTTAAGTTGTTTCGAGTTTATTATATTTTCTACCAGGTGTTTTATCCATCAATTCTTGATTTTTTTTTCACAAATTTTGGCTGCAGTACTTGTAAGGGAGACTGGTCTATAATTAGTTGGTTCTTCTTTGTTTCCTCCTTTATATATTGGTACAATGTTGGCATTTTTCCAGTTTTTTTGTATTTTTCCTTCTATGAGTGAGCAACTTTTTATGTTGTATATTTTGTCCATTAGTTCTTCTTTACATTTTTAAAATCCAATTCGCAATTCCGTCTGGGCTGTGTGATTTCCTAACGTCAAGGTTTGTTAATTGATCCATTATTTCTTTTTGTTATTGTTATTTCCCACATGTTTGTGTGTATTTACCTAACTGTAGTATACAGGAAAGGAACAACTCTCATTGGGTCCCATCCATTCTCTAATTTTTTTTTTTTATTATATCTAGTCTCAAACATATGCACAGGTCCAACCTTATCTATATCTTTGGTTTCCAATTATTAGATTTGAACTCATGAACTGTTTTAGCTTGGGTTATATCATTTCCTAAGCTATTCCAAGTATTTATGCATCTATAAGGAAAACTGTATTTCTTCACATCCTTTAGACATGGATTTTCTTAATTTGTTTCCATGACCTCTTAAAACCTTTCCATCGCATCTTTAATAAGATCTCTTCTCTCAATGCAATCTATGCACTTCAGTGACCTGAATACTGTAATCATATCACCTCTTTCTCTTTGATCTTTTAAAGCTGGTAGACCCAATGCTAGATTTTCCTCATATGGTTTATCTGCCAGGCTGGGGATCAGTTTGGTTGCTGCCCTTTGTACTCTCTTGATCTTGCTTATATCCTTCACTCTGTGTAAGGGTCATACTACTGATGCATAGTCCAGTCTTGGACAAATCAGGGTTTCAATTAATTTTTTTCATCATCTCTTCATGAAACACCACTTTGATCTCACAATCCTGCTGATACTGTCAGGTCATCATAGCTTATCACGCTAGACAGACAGCCATTCAAGTGTTCTTTGGTTAATTTTGACCAGGTCAATGTTGTCTAAATTGGTTGAAAGCGGGCACGAGCTTAGGACATGGTCAATGTTCTGTTCAGTTTCTCCGCACTCGCAAGATGGGTCGGTTTTGATGCCCCATTTAACCAGATTGTCACCAGTTCTGGCGACTCTGGATCTTGCTCTATTTAGTGTGGACCATTTGCGTCTTGGTAGCAGTGCCCCATCTGAGAGCTCTTCACTGGGTCCTTGCACTGTACTGTTAGGGAGACTTGTGCTATCAGACTCCTTCCACTGTTGTATTCTGTAATTGTGGGGCAACATACCAGGTGGTATCTCCTCCACGGTGGCAAAGCTCTTTCGCGACTTGAGTCTACTTGGGGGAGGCACATGTGAGTGTAGTGGGTGCCTTGTGTCCGAGGTTTGTTTACCCTTTTCAGGTGGCAGGTTGTCTTTTATCAACACTCCCAAGTCTTTCTCTTCTTTTGCTTTTGTAATAGGTTCACTTCCCAACTAATAGTTTAAGGATGGTCTTTTGCGACTATTGCACATTACCAGTACTTTGCATTTTTTGGCATTGAATTTCATTTCCCATTCTTGGCTCCATGCAAATCTTTGTGCAATAGTTTACTGTCCTAATTTTTCACTATTCTCATGATTTTTGTGTCATCTGCAAACATGATATTATAGCTTGATGTTCCTTTCATCATGTCACTGGCATAGACAAGAAATATTATTGGTGCAAGAATTGAATCTTGTGAAACTCTGCTCATTACTGCTCTCCATCTTGACATCTTATCCTTTACTACTGTCCTCATGTACAGCGAGACCTTATTAACAGACGTTAATTAGCTGTGTTTGTGGTGTTTTCGCTGTGTTTTCAGTGTTTTGGAGTGCTTTTTGGGTGGCATAGTGATTGCACGCACTAAACAACAGCACCGAAAACACAGCAAAAACACCGCAAACACAGCTAATTAACGTCTGTTAATGAGAGGTCTCACTGTATCTTTAATTTTCTTTTTCACCCATTCTAGTAGTTTGTTTCTCAGTACTCCAACATGCTCCAATTTCCACATAAGTCGACTATGAGGTACTTTATTAATTGCCTTCTCTAGGTTGATGTACACACAGTCCATCCACTCCTATCTCTTGCAGCACATCAATCACTCTCGAGTAAAAGCTTAAAAGGTTTGACACACATGACCTACCAGATCTGAAGCCAAACTGACTGTCTGTCAGAATGTTCATCTTTTCAAGATACCTGGCCCATCAATCTTTCACATAATTTCATTATTGTGCTGGTCAGTGATAATGGCTTATAATTAAGTGGTGTCTCCTTATCTCCACCTTTGTGAATTGGCATACATCTGCCCTTTTCTAATCAAGCAGCACAATGCCATCTTTCAATGAACATGTAATAAGACTGTGGATCTGGTCTTGCTCCCTACATTCTTTCAGTATTTAGTTTCAAATCCCATCAGGTCCTGAAGCTTTTGTCACATCTAATGATCCCAAGAGAATGACCACATCCCTCACTTCTACATTCATATCTTCTAAACCATGTTTTTTGCTCTCCTCATTTTCTTCAAAAAAGTGCTCTCTTTTGTGAAGGCTGATTGGAAATTTTCATTCATTATTTCTGCCTCCATCTTCCATTATATTATTTAGTGTTATCTTTGTGTCTTCTAATATATTTTTGTGTTTTCTCTCTTCCCACAAAGCCGTTTTAAGAGGCACAAAATTTACCACAAACTTCCTGCTCTTCCCATCCCTGTCCTCCACTTCCATCATAATCATCTCTACTCTATTCTTTCCATATGTAATATTCCTCACATTTATATCCTTCTTAGTCAAGAACATAACTCCACACCCTTGTTTCATTTCTCTGTTTCTAATCCAATAATTATATGCACCATGTCCTACATTGTTGGGTGGTAGTGGACCTTTCAATTTTGTCTCTACGATTCCCATTATGTCAGGTTCTTTTTCCTTCAGGTAATCATTCAGTTCATTCAAGCCTGTTATTAAGCAATCTATATTTGTGTTAAACAGTTTTAATTTTCTACTACCTCCATCCTGTTTTCTGTTTCCCTTCTGTTTTTCTCTGCTATGAATCATTTCCTTGCTTTCATATCCACTACTCTCCAATAGAATTTCTCTTTGTCTGACTGTTCTGTTCTTGTTTTTTTTCCTTAGCTTCTATTATTTTTGTTTTTTCTTCCTTTCTTTCCTCTTTATTCATATCTCTTTTTATCCATACTTGTTTATACAGATCACATTTTGCTAGTTTCAAGATCAAGTTTGTTCTTCAATTCTTGTATTGTGTTTGCACACACTATTTCCATATATCTATCACTCTGTGTGGGACGCTGTTCTTTTTCAGGTCTCTTCTGTATCTGTAGTTATCCTTTTTGAGTTTCATTGCATGTCCTCTTGTTTTTCCTCTGTCCCGCTTTAATAAGTCCTCTCTATCAAGGAATTCTTTTCCTTTTGTAATTCTGTAGATGGTTAGCAGGTCACCTCATTCTCTTTGTTCTAGGGTTGGCAAATCCAGTTCGACCAGTCCTTGTTCATATGTCAGGTTTGCAAGTGTTGGGACCAACTTTGTCGTTGCTCCTTGTATTCTAATTTTCTTATATTCTTTTTTTGTGCTTAGTGACCATATCAGTGTTGCGCGTGCGCATGTGTGTGTGTGTGTGATTCACCATGCTCTTGGATCACATGTTGGACTTATGATTGACAGCTATTTCCCTCCCATAAGAGAGCTCAGAGCTCATGTATGACTGATCAATGGGTAATGCTGTGACCTTACACACAAACACACACCCCCAACTCCCCGCCCATGAGAGTTGGAGTAATGATTTGCAGTGCAGCGACACTGAAATTATTTCAGCCCTGGGTGGGATTCAAACCTGGACTGCCATAGTGGCAGCAGGGAACTCTACCACTTGCACCATTGTGTATTTTACCTAGATGTATCTACCTAGCTGTATCTTACGGGAAGGGGAGCTACACTTGTGGTGTCCTGTTTCTGTATCTCGCAGTGTCTAATTTGCTCTTAAATTCATGTATGGTTTTTGCACACACTATTGTTTCATCCAATTTGTTCCATATATCCACCACTCTGTGGGGAAAGCTGTTCTTTTAAAGGTCTCTTCTATAACAGTCCTTTTTGAGCTTCCTTTCAAGTCCCCTTGTATTTCTCTTATCCCAATTTAGTAAGTCTTCTCTATCAAGGACTTCCATCCCTCTCATGATTATATAGATGGTCAACAAGTCACCTTTCTCTTCTTTGTTCCAGTGTCACTTAATTCCAGTTTTGACAATCTCTCCTCATATGACAGTTTTGAAAGTTTTGGGTCATCTTTGTAGTTGCTCTTTGGATTCTTTCAATTTTCCTTACATTCTTTTTAGTACTGGGTGACAATAGTGTCACTGTGTACTTCAGACTTGGCCTTATCAGTGTGACTAGTATTTTCTTAACCATTTCTTCGTCCAAGTAGAGAAAAGCCACTTTTATTGATTTTAGCAAGTTGTAGGTTTCTCCAACAATTTTGTTTGTCTGTTTATCAGGGGACATGTTCTTTGTGATGATTACTCCCAGGTGTTTTTCAGATTCCACTTTCTTTACTTCCTTTGTGCCAATTTTATTTTGTCCTGATATTCTTTTTTACTTTTTCCAAGCTCCATTATGCTAGATTTTTTAATGTTGAAGCCCACTTCCCACTTCTGACTTCATTCCCAAACCCTGTTCAGATCCCTCTACAGTGACTCACAATCCATTTCAGTACTCACTTTCCTCAGTAATTTTGTGTCATCATAAAAGAAGCTCATGTAACATTCCACTCTCTCATCCATCATATAAATAGCAAACATTATTGGAGCCAATACTAATCCCTGTGGAACTCCACTAATCACCTCTTGGTAAGTAGAACTCTTATCTCTGAGCACTACTCTCATTTTTCTTTTATACAAGAAATCCTTCATCCATTTCAGTAGATTGCATTGTATCCCTCCTATGATTTCTAGTTTTGTTAATAATTTTTTGTGTGGTACTTTATGAAGAGCTTTCTGTAAGTCTAGAAAAGCACAATCTTGAGTAAAAATAGATAAAATTTGTGGCGCATGACCTTCCTTGTCTAAATCCGATTTAGTATATTGTTCTCCAGATGTTTAGTCTATTTTTAATAACTTTTTCACAAATTTTGGCTACAGTGCTTGTAAGGGAAACTGGTCTGTAATTTGTTGGGTCTTCTTTGTTTGTATTGGTATGATGTTCGCATCTTTCCAGTCTTCTGGTATTTTTGCTTCTTTGATTGAGCAGTTTATTACATTATATATTTTATCTATTACTTTGTCTTTACATTCTTTTAGCATTCAGTTTGCAATCCCATCCTGGCCGTGCAATTTCCTGACATCAAAGTTCATTATTTGGTCCATTATTTATTTTTGTATTACTATTATTTCCCTCATGGGGGGTATCTCCAGTCCCTTCATCACAATGCTGTATATTTTCTCTAATGAACATCGACTTGAAGTGTTTGCTCACAATCTCAGCCATTTCTATATCTTCTGTGTATTCTATATTCCCTTGGCACAATTTCACTATTTCATGTTTGTTTTTTTAGTTTATTGTTCACATATCTATAGAATAGTTTTGGTTGGTCCTTACATATTTCCATTATGTCTTTTTCATAGTTTCTTTTTCCTCCCTGTGTACTTTTACATATTCATTCCTTTGACATATATTTGCCACTTTCAATTTTTTTTTCCATCTTTTCCAAGTTTTATCTCTATCTTTTGCCTCACTGTACCTTCTGTCAAACCAGCACTTAATATACACCTTTTCCTGTTTATGTCTTGGTACATATTTATCTACTCTTTCATTACAGATTTCCATCAAAATCATCCATTTTTCTTCCACTTGTCTCTCTTCATTATAGAATTTTTCCCAACTTGCTTTTTGAAAAAATTCATGTTTCTCAAAGTCCATTTTGTTATACATCAGCCTTCATTTCTGTATTTCTTGTTTCTTTCTGTATATATTTCCTCCTTTGGTTTAAACTCAAGTAATATGTGGTCACTCTTTCCAATTGGTGTCTTGTATTCAATTTTATCCACTATTTCATGTTCCAATGAAAATATAAAATCTGGTCTCAATGGTTCTTCATTATTTCTATATCTGGTATTTTCTTTTATCCAATGTGTCATTGTATGTTCTACAGTCAAGTAATACATTTCCCCACAGATCCTCTCCACCTTTCAATGTCATCTCTTCCCATCAGATTTCTTTGCGGCTAAAATCTCCCATAAGTACCATGTTTCCAACATCCTTTAGCATCTTATTTAATGAATGCCTTGTATCTTCTAATATTTTAGAATATTTGCTCTCTTTCCAAGTGCTTATTTTAGGGGCACATAAATCACCACAAACTTTCCACTTTTCATGTCATGATCATTTCCACACTGTTTCTCCATCTGTAACCTTCGTCACATTTAAGATTTTCTTAGCTAAAAACATGACCCCACCCTGTTTCTCCTCTCTATTTTTAATCCAGTGATTATATAATCCATGTCCAACACTATTTGGTGGTAATGGACCCCTTAATTTCGTTTGTTTCATTCCCCTTTTACAGGGATTGCAGCTGTTGTATGAATGTATGTACAACTTGTAAACATACATCTCTACAACTTGAGTGAAACATATCCTTGTCGTGTGGAAAATTAAAGTAAAATAACAAAAACATAATGCAAATTAAAACAAACTACAATCCATAACTGATAAAGAGAAAAGGAACATTATATTTCCAAGAAGAAAAGGAAGAAAAAAATATATATATATATTTGCTGTAGATAATTCTTATCCTACTCTTAACTTCATTATTCATGTACAATCTAATTTTTAAAGATGTCTGACTAATATGGACCAATGATGGGTACATGTACATGGTGGTCCTGTCATGAAAACTTGTCATTAGTTTCACCTCCAACTGGAGGTGCAGCCCTGAGGGGCTGACACTAGGTCATAAGGATGTATTTCCTTCACCTTTTCACATAAAGAGACCTGACAAATGGTGACTGCTTCCCTCCTCCTACCACAACACAACCAACACTCCAGTGTTTCTTCTCAGAGAGAGGTATCAATGACCAGTACTTGCATATGATGGTCTTACAATATGGACTATGAAGCTGCCCATTTTCAAAATCTGACAGCCCCCTCACCTCCATCAGGAGGTGCAGCCCTGAGGGGAAGAAACTTGGTGTCCAGACTGGGAAACAAGATATCTTTATTAACTTCAACTGTATTTCTTACACTTTTTCACACATGGGAAGCTGACTACTAGTAAATGCTCGACCTCTTCTTATCACTTTCAGCTGGTGGCATAGAAACAGTCCCACATTGATACAACACAGATAGCAGTCAAAAGTTTCTTCTCAGAGAGATCTGTGAGAGGTTCTACTGACCACTGCAAGACACCATAGGGCTGTGGGTTTTCTTGAGGCAACAACTGATTCTCAGAGAGAGAGCTATGGGAAGGCCTGAGGACTATTGCTAGCCACTGTGGGGATGCATTTCCAGTCAGTGAAACTCAAGAAGTGGGCTGGTGCGTTCCTTTAGTGCATTCCTGCGTTCTTGCATACATGTGCACCGCCTTTTTAGGAACACACCACCCAAAATTTTAGTGTTCCTGCGTCCTCAATATTATGTTTTTTTTTGTTTTTTTTTTCAAAATGTTTTCCATGGAAACAACAAAGATGACATTCACTATGAGGCAAAATTATATCATTTACGTTCAGGGGGGGAAGCTCTCCCATTGGTCAGTGGCAAAGACGACCAAACCTTTAGTTGTTTACCTTTAGGCAGGAGACATTTTGCAGGCAAAAAAGTCCAGCCTGAGCAACATTAACTTTGAACAGCTGGTGTTTGTGAGGGGCAACATGCACCTCCTTGGGTACAAGGAGGTGCAGGAGCAGGACAAGGAGGAGAAGGAAGTGGAGTAGGAGGAGCAGTAATTTTAATTCTTTAAAAACTTTAAAAAATGTTGCAACTTGTCTAGTTGTCTGAAATGTACATATATTTTAATGTATAAAGCTCTGATGTATTATTACCTTGTATTTTGTTTTATTTTTGAGTTGTGGAATAGTTCTTTTGATGCTCACAGTAGTGTTTTTCAGAAACGCATTTTTAATTTTTTTTTTTTATTATTTTTTCAAGTTTTTTGAGGAATGCACTACTTTTATTGAGGGACCCTTTAATAGTTTGGGAGTGCTAATGCAGTAACACAAAAATGCAGGGATGCACCAAGCGAAAACCTTTGAGGAATGCTATTCCAGGAATGCACTAACTGTGGCCGGAGGAATGCAGGAATGCTACTGCACTACCCAAAATTGAGGAACACACCCAGCTCTGGTGAAACTTGGGGCAACAATTACTACTATTATCTGACCTAGTAAAAAAATTATCATTATATAGTATATTCTATTTACTCTTAAATGCTACAGCAAGAGTTTTAAAATACTAAAGTCTGAAGACATTAAATGCTTGAGAATGATGGAGAAAAGGAGACTGATAAAGCTTTGGTGCTACATAAATGATTAAGTAATGCCAACATTAGAAAGGCACGAAGTAAGTACACAGTACTGGATTCTCAAACAGAAGTATTTTGAACTACATGTCTGGTACACTCATGGATTCTTCAAACACACATACAATTTGTCACAATGTACTCCTTATTATCAAAAGTGAAATGCAATTATAAAAAAAATCACAGTATGAAATCAGACATGCTTAAACCAGATTCAATCAATGAGCAATTAAGGCAACTTCAAGCCTTTCTGTGTATAGCTGTACTTATGACATGTAATAGTCTCCTCTGAGCAAGGAGTCTAAAGCTACTACATTAGTAAATACAGTATAACAATATCTAAAGAAATAAAAAACAAACTATCATATACTTTTGTTACATATAATTTATATTACTACAATGGACAGTACAAAAGACTAAACTTGGTATATATTTTCAGTAACAACTCTTAAATAAAGATAATGTGTTATAGTTTTGTTTGTCACTAAACTTACATTAATAATGGAATCTATTATAAATATGAAATAACAAGCAGTGTTAGGTACTTGTTAGTGGTGGCCTAATAGTTTGACAGCAAACAGGACTATTTCTCTGCTGTCCACCTTTAGGACCAATCAATATATTCACCTCCATATGATTCACCATACTCTTGGGTCATGTATTGCACATATGATTGACTGCTATTACCCTCCCAGAATAAAGCTCTGTAGCTTGTAAGACCTTTGCACACACATCCTATCTCCTTGCCAAGGGAGATGGTAAGAGTTTCAAGTGTTGTGATGCTTTCCGTGCCTTGGGTAAGGCTTGACCTCAGTAGTGCTAAATAATCAAGCCTTTAATTGTGACTACCCACCCCTCCCCAACACATACTTTTTTCACTTAAGCAGTAGCTGGCAACTGACTCCAGTTTCTTTCTCCTGTTAGCTGGTGACATAAAAAACAGACCCTCACTGAAACAATAGAATATAAAGTTCCATTCAAAAGACATCTATAGTATGGGAGGGCAATTTTTTCCCTGTATACACATTTTGAGTCTAAGAAAATGGTTAAAATCTTCTAGAATGCTCTTTTTTTTAAGCATACATATACTGTAGAATGTATTACTATATCATGTGGCTGTCTTTTTTTTGTTCAAATTCCAAGAAATGTAAAAAAAACTGAGGTACCACTGTATTACTGTTATCATCCTTATCCATCTGCTACTTACAACAAATGGCAACAATCCCTAGGCATCAACACAATATATCTTCCCTAATTGACTTACAGTTCCACCCAAAGGCCAATTACCTTGAGGGCACAGGTTTTCTGCAAGAGACCAGGGGCAATGGATTGAACTGACTGATCCTTACAACATTACCATAGTTGTGGGTTAGCTTATCTGTTTCATACCAAGTAAATTCCTCATTACATATTATACAATGTCATTTCACTCATGACCCTGAACTCATCTTAAAAAACTGCATCAAGGTCACTCATGCTGTTTAGTAACTAATGTGTAGGACACTATGTTTGGAAATAAATTTCTACTCACAGATCCACTTTTTAACTTTTACTATCCCTAGTTTCTGCTGTTCTTAAATCCCTCATATATCACTACTTGGACACAATCTCTTCTTTTTCATGCTCAAGTGGTAGGAAGAAAAGAATAATAGTATTGTGTTCCCATGTGTGTCATAAAGGGCAACTAAAAGGAGGGAAGGGAGGGGACTGGGCATCTCCTTCATGTATTTTTATCTTATGACATGTCATACCATGCTTTGACTCAGCCTAACCCATTACAAGGAAAAGACCACTGGTATATACTGTACATACCTGGCAGATATCTCTGTTTGGAATAAGATAGCATCAATATTCTATCTGCCAATCTATACACCAAAAGGCTTTTTCCATCTTATAAGGGGTAGATAGCCACCCATCCCACACCCATTTGTTTCCCCTTTATAAATCTCTTAGATATTTGTGGATAAAGGGTGTTATCCATGCCTCCCCAATTACCCCTTTTTGCATCCATTCCCAGATACCTATTTTTCATGACACTTTTCATTCCCTCAAAACATTTGCTTGCTTCCCTCACTACAGTTTACCTAAACCCTCACTCTTCCATTTCCTGTTACAAGTAATCCTTAATATTCAAAGCTATCCACTTCCACTAGCCTCTACCCTTTATGACTTAATTCTAACTCACTGCCACCCTCAGCCCTTGTACATCTCATCACTTTACTTTTCTCCTCATTTACTTTCAATTTCCTCCTATTGCATACCTTCCCAAATGCCATCATTGACTACCTTAGACCTTCCTCTGACCTGCTCTCTCACTAACAAATTTCAATCAATAATTGGGAACATGTCTTGTAACTGAGCACATACCAAGGAAAGCCCTCTGGAAATGTTGAAGTACAAACATTTTCAATGTGTGAAACAGTGTCCAGAACAGTGTATGGTTTCAGGAGCTCTAGGATAATAAATATCTATAAGCAATATTAAGTAAACCTAGTTATTATGAAAGACCAACAATGATAGATGTAAGAGAAAGATTTCCCTGTCATCTGTCTTTAAAATCTATCAACACTCTTCCACCTGGAAGTGCAGCCTTGATCTCCAGACTGGGCCCATGATCTCTCCATCAACTTCAAATGTATTTCTTTCATGTTTTCACATAAGAAAAGCCAACAACTGCTGACTGTTTTCCTCTTCCTACTACTATAAGCCAGTGAAAGAAACAGCCCTGCATATATACACCACAGATAACAGTTCAATATTTTTTCCCAACAAGATTTATGGAAGGGCCTAGGGACTGTTGCCAGCTACTGTGGGGCTGTTGGTTTTCAGCTGGTGAAATTTGAGGCAACAATTATCATTATACTAATAATCCTGACCATGTAGAGCTTATACTATTGGTGTGTGAGAGATGATGCTTGTGAATAACAAAAATAAACGATGAACAAAATTGTTATCAATACATATTGACTCTGTTATGACCAACTTACACTACTATATGATCATTGGCAATACAAAATTGAGGCGCACTCCTCACAACTAGGAAAAAAATATCTTTGGCTGGAATTCTGACTTGGCATTCCATGTATCCTGATAGCATCACAATCATTTTTCAATATAATCAGACTCAAAACTGTTTATAAAACTGATTTTATGTACAAGACTGGGAGATCTAATAGATTTGTGACACTGAAATAACCATGTTTCATTAACTGACATAATGCAATTAAATATCACACAAGGCAGGTAATATGTCAACAACCTTTTCACTTTCTTATGCCTCCAAGTCATGGTTTTGGCAACAATTTGTAACAGTGATAAAAAAAGGAAGCCTTTTTCATTTTTCTTCTTATACTTATGGAATGGTTTGTGAAAAGGACCAGTACTAGTGGCTCATTGTGAGATGAAATGGGAGAAATACAAGCATACAGGGTGTTCAGGATAAATTTGATAATTTTTTTTATCTTCTGTCATTTCAGAACCATTTGAAGTATTTAACAGCAGTAAAGTGCTTTGGATAGCTGATTCTGTGTACTATTGGTGGGTGTAAAAGCTAGAGAGCATGGAAAACTGGTAAGCACCAGAATATTGGAAGAGAGAAACCTGCATCATGATGATTCATGTTGGATTAGAAAATTCAGAAATCTTAGCTGCAGCTCAGTGCTCCTTGAATACCATGAAGGCTGTGAGATGTGAGCTGGAGAATTGCAATGGAGATGTGGAAGCAGTGGCTAGCAGGATCATAGCAGGCATTCTGACTCTGTCTGCACAACAAAATTTGTTGAGAAGCTGCCAAAAGAGGTGGGACAAGATCCAGACAAGGCAATGCAGACCTTGGTGAGAGAGATGGGCATTGGAGTGGTGACTATGAAGAAAGCATTGAGTGAGGATCTTTGCTACTCTTTATACAAGAGACACAAGGGCCAACTACTCACTGCCAAGGCCTAAGAGAACCGCCTTACTAAAGCCAAGAAACTCCTCAACAAAGTCAAACACCCAGTCGAGTTGGGGATGCTCTAGTTCTTCTCAGACAAGAAGAACTTCTGCCAGTACCAGTTGCACAATGCACAGAACAAAAGGTGGCTAGCCTACAGTCCACATGAAGTCCTGCATTTCATGAAGATCAAGTTCCCTCAAACTGTATTTCCCTAGTTGTATTATATGAGAAGGGATCTATGCTCGTGGTAACCTGACTTTGTATATTTCAACATCAAGTTTTTTTCTTAAAATCTTGAATAGTGTTTGCACACACTGGTTCCTTATCTAATTTATTCCAGGTATCCACCACTCTATGTGGGAAGCTATTTTTTTCAGATCTCTTCTATAGTTATCCTTTTTGAGTTTCTTTTCATGTCCTCTTGTTTTTTCCATTGTCCCATTTTAATAAAATATCTCTATCTTATGATTCTATAAATAGTCAGTAGATCTCCTCTTTCTCTTCTTTGTTCCAGTGAAGGCCATGTCATGCCACCCAACACCATTCCTTTCCGAAAGTGTCAAATTTATCCTGAACACCCTGTATAGTGTTAACACACACAACATTCCAGAGATCTGCAATCCTTTTATCTCTGTGTGATATGGAGCATCACTGGCACTGCTCAGGAGTTGAACCCAGGACCTCCCACTGTCCAGGGAAGTGTGTTTATTGATTACACAACAGCTGCCTCTAGTGACCACTCATACATCTCCCTACCCTGGGCCTCTGCCAGTTCAGGAAAGTGCACTATTGTGGGGGTCCTACTCACTGCACCATGTGAGATAAGGAGCATCACTGAAAAGCTGGCACTGCCCTGGAATTGAACCCAGGACCTCCAATTGCCTGGGTAGGAATGCTAACTGATTATCCTATGGTAGCCTCTAGTGACCACTCACATAACTCCCTTCCCTGGGCCTCTGCCAGTCTGGGAATGTGCACTACTGCAGGGATCCTACTCATTATACCATGTGTGATAGGGAGCATTGCTTAAAAGTTGGCACTGCCTGGGAATTGAACCCATGACCTCCCACTGTCTGGGCAGGTGTGCTTACTGATTACACCACAACTGGCTCTAGTGACCACTTGCACAATCTCTTAAAAACACAGCATGGGTAATTTTCTGCATGTTGACAATGAATTGTACATATTTGCAGTTCTTTGTTTCATTTCCCAATGAGTCACCACTGAGGTCCAATATAATCTGAGGACAGCAGAAGATAACTCAAGTAATTTTAGATATTAACTCCTTTTGTCAAGGGTCTGTTCCCATTTTAAAAAACCTATTTAATTTGACAAACAATATCTTTAAAAGGTATTGTTGGATTGAAAATGATGAACTGATTTACCAATAGACTTAATGACAAACTGTTCTCTATTTGGAATCTGTGAAATTCAGTCCCCAATATTCAGAATGAAAATGTCTTTTGGAAATATACACAAATAGTGGGAGGTGTTTCTGGAATTCAGAATTTTCTAGGTTTCAGAACTTTTCATTTTCAATATTGGAGGTTTATATATTATATATATATATATATATGTACACACATACACATATATACACATATATGTGTGTATATATATATATACAACCACTCCTCGTTTAACGACGACAATTGGGACCAGCGCGCCGTCGTTAACCGAATTGGTCGTTAAGCGAAAGTGTATACATATACGTACATGTACTGTATGTACAATGTCCAGCAATACATGTATCTTTATTTTCGTGTATTTTCCCTCTTTTATACAGTACATTAAAGCTTTATTTACTGTTTATTTACGGTGGTTAGGTTCCTGAAATTACCGTATATGACCAAATCCGCATATGCTGACATTCCATATTGAATACCGGGGTATTTTTTTTAGTTTCGACCATGGGCGCAATATAGCAATAGAAAATTAATTATTAATTTTGTAAATTAAAATGTATCAACGTAATATGCAATTTTGTGGGCGGAAATGAAAGTAAAAAATACCATGCTACAAGAAAATATGCTAATGAACGAAGTCGGTAGCATAGAATCGGGACGCCATCTTGTCGTCTGCCAACGTCTCTCATGACGACAACGAGGACGAGCCGGATGACATTTAATTTGCAGGTAATGATTTATCAAACACAGGTTAGGTTAGTTTAGTTTAGGTTAGACGAATTTATCATCCTTTCATTTCTTCGACATCGGCATCTATCATAACAAACATGGTGTACCATTCGTCCGACATGACTTTGTTACTTACGAAATTTGTTTTAGCACCTTTTTTTTCCGCTCACAAAATTGCATATTACGTTGATACATTAAAATTTACAAAATTAATAATTAATTTTCTATTGCTATATTGCGCCCTTGGTCGAAACTAAAAATTTACCACTACCGGTATATACTGTATCCCAGGTAGTTTTTTCAGCTTGCAGGATGGTAATATAGACCTAAGCTTCAGAACACTTTACCTCACAGGTAATATCCACCATACAAGTTCATTTATAACATCATACAAATTTGCCTCAGCCAACTTAATTATCGTACACGACGTCGTAACTTTGGGAGATTTACGTTAAACGAATGTCATAAAGCCCGTCGTTACTCCGAGTTGTCGTTAACCGAGTAGGTCGTTAAACGAGGAGTGGGTGTATATATATATATATATACGTGTGTGTGTATATGTATACATATACACACACACATATATATATGTATATATATATATACATATATATATATATATATATATATATATATACATATATATTACTTTTAATTACCGTATATACTCGTCTATAGGTCAATCTCGTGTATAGGTCGACCCCCCATTTTTGGCAAATCTGGAATTTTCCATGTACCTCATGTATAGGTCGAGTGGTTTGTTTTTGTTTTTGGTGCTGATTGCATTCCACTGCCTTAATGCTTTGAAGTAGCATGGCTTGCCTGGTATAGCAATTGATTATTATGGTTTTTTCACTTCATTAATTCTGATGTATTCTGGTTTATGTTTTTTCAAGTTCACTGATTTTAATATTTAATAAGTTTCACTGAAATTGCCATTTCAGCGGAGTGAAAAACTTGAACAGATTGCCAAGTACGGTAGATTACCAAGTACGGTATTCGGAATAAACTGGCTAGGCGTGTTTCGTTAGAAAAAAAATTTAACCAACACTCAGAGTTAGTCTTGTAATCTCAACTGGGCGGATGATCAGGCTAATGATAATGTGGAGGAGAAAGATGATGTTGATGTTCCTATGGCTGATGAGGTTGATTCGTATGACGATACTCGACACAGAAGTGAGTGGGAGGAGCTGTTTGGTGGTGAAGATGACGACATCAAGGAAAACGATTTTGGTGGATTTCAGTTAAAATATTTAGGATTATACCATGTGTCACTGTAACAGTAACAAGTTGGCAATACTGAACAGTTTGTTTTCGTGATGGTGAGATCCATGCATTGTTTTGGTAATGGTAACAATAACATATACCATGTAGAAAGCTAAATTTGGGTAAATTTTTAGTTTCGACCAAGGGCGCAACATAGCAATAAAAATTTATTATTAATTTTGTAGATTATAATGTATCAACGTAATATGCAATTTTGTGATCGGAAATAAAAAAACAAGAAAGATGCTAAAACATTTCGTAAGTAATGAAGCCGTGTCGGACGAATAGTACGTCATATTTGTTATGATACATGCCGACAACGAAGAAATGAGAAGTTGGCGGGCTTTTCAACCACTTAGCTTGCTGGCTATACAAAGTTCTTGCAGCTTGAAGGAATGCATGTATCTCCGCTCCATAACATTCCTTCAAGAAAATGTACCTGGCGAGGTACTGTCGGAAGCACCGAGGCCGTCAATTGACAGACAAGATGGTGTTCCGATCCTATGCTTGTGGCAAGGTATTTTTCATTTTCACTTCCGCCCACAAAATTGCATATTACGTTGATACATTTTAATTTATAAAATTAATGATTAATTTTCTATTGCTATATTGCGCCCATGGTCGAAACTAAACTATAAAAAAATAAATAAATAAATTTGAGAATATCACAGCATTTCATTATTTTTTTTAAACAATTATGGGTACTGTAATAGTATACATGATATAATAAGCTCGCCTGTGTTAAGAAATTTAACAAACAGGTAAAACCACAGTATGGGGTTACCGTATCTAGAAGGAATTTTACATGTTTTAGTACGTACCGTGTATTTTATGCACCCATTGTTTACTGGTAGTATTTAGTAGGTAAATATTTTGATTTCTGAACCTAAAGAAAAGGTAAGAGTTCTTCCTAGCCTTTCTTGTCATGTCTGGATTTCAACCTAACAAGATTATTACTTGTGTATAGGTCGACCCCTAGGTTTTGGCCTAAAAAAAATTCCTTAAGATTTCGACCTATAGACGAGTATATACGGTAGCTCAGGATCTACCCCATTTCTTGGGGTAGATCTACATTTCCTGGCATTAACCAAACCAAAGTATTTAACAAAATCATAAAAATAAAAACTATTTTGAGTAATGACAAAATATCAACATAAAGAAGTATTACAGTAATAACAATAACAATAAAATAATGCTAAAAACAACAATTAGGAACTGAATGACACTTAAAAGCTACTCTAAATCTACCTGCTGGGTCCATCATCACACGTAGTAAATCATCATAGTTCTTTTACTTAAGATTTAATTTCAAAGTGGCTGGATCAGATTCATGTATAGGGACATCACAATTTCGAGTTTTCTCTCTATGGATCCATTAGAGGTGTGTACAGAAGCAATGGCAGAACAATGTTGTCCACCTGTTCCAAAAATGCTTCTACTACAGCTGTCAAAGTAGTTGAAATTATCACGCGAGTTAAAAGTAAAGATGAAAGCTCTACATGACCAAGCATTCCAAGAGGAACAACAAGACAAAGTTGAGCAATTATTCCACAAATACTGCCTTCCACTGTTCTTTTTGTACCTGCCCACTTGTGTTTACCCAAGTAGGTGCCACCAATGGAAGCTGCAGTGTCACCGATGCCTACTGACAACACCCCTGCCAACAGAGGTAGTGCTGTTCGGGGAGTGGCTTCACTGAGGGGACAAGGTGAGAGCCACAGGGGTGTTGCAACACCTGCCAGAAGGTAAAGATGGCTAAGGATGAGGGACCCGCGGTCCTTTTCATCGAGAAAGAAGGAAAATGCATCGCTGATGGGAGAAGCAAATGGTGTAATCCCATTTACTCTTATGACCTGAAAAGAAAAATGATCACAGATTAACTCAGTCGTTTTGGAAACAAAGGATTTGTTTTCAGATCATATAATGAAAAATGAAGCTTAACTCATTATATATATATATATATATATATGCTAATAAGAACACGGGTACGTGTGTTCACTTATGCAAAGTAGACCACTTGGAAAAAAGAAACTAACGAAGCAGAGCGCTTTCGTATATTACATCTTCAGTGCAACAAGTACTTGTTGCACTGAAGATGTAATATACGAAAGCGCTCTGCTTCGTTAGTTTCTTTTTTCCAAGTGGTCTACTTTGCATATATATATATATATATACACACACAAGAAACATTTGTAACTTGTGTTCAATTATGCAAGAGTGGCCACGGGGAAAGAAACTAAATGAAGCAAAGCACTCATACATAACATCTCCAGTACAAAGTACATGAAAGGAAAGGATTACAAGAATACATATATGCATCCACAGAATGAGGGAAGCTAATTTGGTGAGATATCAGTCCCACTTTGGGACCCCCTGAAGTGACATAGGGGACAAACTATATACTGTACACACATATATATAGAAATATATCTATATAGTGACATACATTTAATAACCAAGAGTGATTTATATATATATATTTATATATATATATATATATATATATATACATACATATACCAAAGGCTTTTTCCCCCTACATGGGGGGTAGCCAAAAAGAAAAAGGCATAGAAACCACTCCCACCCATTCCATTTCCTATATATTCCACTCTCCTCCCTCCCTCTTATCTTGGCACCTCCTGGATGATGGGTCATCTCTGCATCCTGTCCACTGCCCTGGGTCAGATGCAATGCCGCAAGACACACCACATCCACAGCACGGCCGCTTCATAAATTCGGTGACCCCCCCTCTCCGTCCCCCCATGCAGAAAAGGAGAAGACAGGGAGAAATCCCTTTGGGCTGTGTCAATTTTTTTTCTCATACATACTTCCTCACCCCCCATCCCCCACCCACTCCCCCTCATGCACCATAGCATCATCTATACACAACCCTTCTCCATTCACCCCTATCTTCTGTCCTCTCCTGTCCTTCCTCCACAGACATTCCTCTCTTTTGTAATCCCCTCTCACCACATCCATCCATCTCATCCTAGGATGCCCCCTCATATTCACTCCTTCCACCTCTGCCTTCCACAACTTTTTTACTAATCTTTCTTCACTCATTCTTTCCATGTGTCTAAACCATCCTAACATTCTTTCATCAACCCTATCTCCCAGTTCCCTTTCCACCCCTGTTCTCCTCCTCACCTCCTCATTTCTCACTCTATCCAGCCTAGTGACCCCTATCATACTTTTCAGACATTTCATCTCAAACACATTCAAACTCCTTCTCTCTTCCTCTCTCATGTTCCATGTTTCTGCCCCGTACAGTGCTGTTGGCACAATCACTCCTTCATATAACCTCCTCTTAGCACCCATTCCCAGATGTCTATTTCTCATTACACTTTTTAATCCACCAAGGCATTTACTCACTTCTCTCAATCTACATTCTACCTCCACCCCCACTCCTCCCTTTCCTGCCACATTCGCACCAGTGTCTAAAACTATCCACTTCCTCCAGTCTTTCACCCTTAATGCTCACTTCCAGCTTGGTGTCACTCTCTCCCCTTGTACATCTCATCACCTTACTTTTGCCCACATATATCTTCAGCCTCCTTCTTTCACAAACCTTCTTAAACTCTGTCACTAACTTCCTCAATCCCTCCTCTGATCCTGCTACAAGCAGTGTCATCAGCAAACAACAACTGGCTCACCTCCCACTTTTCTCCATTTTCCTTAATCATCTCCAGCCCCTGACCCACCACCCTTGCCTTCACCTCTCGCACCACCCCATCCATGTAAAGATTGAACAGCCAGGGCGACATAACATATCCCTGACGAAGTCCCACCTTTACCTCAAACCATTCACTCTCTCCATTTCTAATCCTAACACAAGCTCTACTACTCGCATAAAAACTCTTGAGTGCTCTTAACAGCTTTCCTCCTATCCCATATATTTGTAGTACCTCCCACAGTGCCTTCCTGTCTACCCTGTCATAAGCCTTTTCCAGATCCATAAAAGCCCCAAAAACATCCTTACCTTTTCCTATAGCTTTCTCACATATCTGTCTTACCACAAAAATCTGATCTACACAACCCTTATCTGTCCTAAACCCACACTGTTCCTCACCAATTACTCCCTCTGTTCCTCTCCTAATCCTCTCAATCAAGACCCTCCCATACGCCTTTCCAACTACACTCAACAAGCCGATTCCTCTGAAACTACTACACTCACACTTCCCACTGCAACTACCTTTCCCTCCCTATCCTCCTTCACATTTAGCAACTCCCTAAAATATTCTGCCCACCTTCCTCTCACTGCCTTCTCTTCCATTATCATCTCTCCATCTGCACCTTTTACCTTTTCTTCTCTACTTGATTCACCTCCTCTTTCTCTTTTAATTTCCTTCCAAAACATCTTTTTATTACTTTCAAAATTTTCTGTCAAACTCTTACCCCATTTCACATCTGCTCTCCTCTTTGCTTCCTTTATCTTATGCTTGACTTCTCTTCTCTTTACTTTGTACCTCTCATACAATTCCCTCGTCCTAATTTGTAGCCAATCTATGAATGCCTGCATCTTCTCTTATACACATTTCTTTGCTTCCTCATCCCACCACACTACCCTTCCTTCTATTTCCTCCCGCCATCCTTGTTCCACACACATCATACTCTTACCCCATTTCACATCTGCTCTCCTCTTAGCTTCCTTTATCTTATGCTTGACTTCTCTTCTCATTACTTTGTACCTCTCATAAGATTCCCTTGTCCTAATTTGTAGCCAATCTATGAATGCCTGCATCTTCTCTTATACACCTTTCTTTGCTTCCTCATCCCACCACTCACTACTCTTCCTTCTATTTCCTCCCGCCATCCTTGTTCCACACACCATCTTTGCACACCTTATGGTGTGTGGAACAAGGAGGGTGGGAGGAAATAGAAGGAAGGGTAGTGAGTGGTGGGATGAGGAAGCAAAGAAATGTGTATACTACTACTACTACTACAATCAATTAGCAATGAGAAAATTTCAGGAGAGACACTATTTATTTTCATAAGCTTACAAAACTTTGTCTCTTTCAGAATAATTGCCTCTTGTATCTACACACTTCTGCATGCATCTCTCCCAATCCTGGAAGACCTCCTCAAAGTCCTTTTTAAGTAGCCCCTTCAGGTAGCTTTCCAATGCCTCTTTTAGCTCCTCTGTTGACTGGAATCTGGTTCCTCTTAGGCTGTCTTTCATGCGTGGGAACAGGAAGAAGTTGCAAGGGGCTAGGTCAGGGCTGTAGGGTGGGTATTGTACCAGTTTCATTCCCCTGTTGACCATCCAAGTGGTCACCAGCGTTGACTTGTGGCATGAGGCACTGTGCTGGTGGAACCACCACTGACCACTCCTCCACTGCTGAGGCCTCTTCTTCCTCATCTTCTCCCTGAACCTTTTCAGAACAGTAAGGTAATATTCCTTATTGACAGTTTGACCCTGAGGAACCCATTCAACATGAATGAGCCCCTGGGAGTCAAAGAAAGGAATGACCATTGCCTTCTCTTGCGACCTGCTCATCTTTGCCTTTTTGGGTCTAGGGGAGGTTGCGTGCTTCCACTGAGCACCCTGACATTTGCTCTCAGGGTCGTAGGTGAACACCCAACTCTTGTTGCAAGTCACTACCTTATTCAGGAAACCTGAATCAGCTTCTATCATTTCGAGAATGTCAGTGCAACATTCCACACGAAACTGCCTCTGGTCGTCGGAGAGGATCTTTGGCACGAACTTGGCACAGACTTTTTGGAGCTTCAGACCTTTGGTCAGAACTGTCTCTACTGTGCCAATACTAATACCAACAGCTTCAGATATCATCCTCACAGATATTTGATGGTCTTGCATCACTAACCTTTGCACTTCCTCAATGTTTTCCTCCTTGCATGCACTTTTCGGTGCTCCAGATTTGGGTTCATCCTCAACCTGTTCATTTCCTTCAGAAAATCTGTTAAACCACTGATAGAAACTTGCTTGGTTCATCTGTTCATCCCCATAGGCCTCCTTTAACATTCCATAAGCTTCTTGTTTGGTTTTCTTAAGTTTAACACAAAATTTGATGGTGTAACATTGCTCCATGTTTCCCTACATCTTGACAAGTGTTCACAGATTGGCAAACTGAATCAGACTGGTTCCATCAAGTTCACCACTGCACTCAGACCTACAAATATAGAAAGTTGCCAGTTAGTCATTTTATAAAATATATGTATGTGTACTTCACAATGAAGTAGTATTTTGATCAAATCATATTTAATGTCTAGCCTAACATTTTCTCATTACTCATTGTATGAAGGAGTATGTACAGTATACATGTGCATACATATATACATACATATATATTTATATATATAACTACAAAGTAATGTCATAACACATTCGTAAAATTCAACAAGAACCCATTGTGTTGGATAAGAAGAAATGAAATAGATGATATCCATATATTTCAATCACGGACTGTGATCCTCTTCAGTGGAATACAGAGTAGTGGAGCAAAAGGCATGTCTTATGTACAGAGAAAGAAGAAGGAACATGGGTGGGACTCAGGTAGCGTCTAATGCTTTGTGGGGCAAGTCACCCGCCTTCACCAAAGATGGTAATAATTTGTTGACTGCCCAGGTAGTAATGCATTCAGGTGACCATTGTCCATTTGAAATATTAAAATCAGGACATTTATTTATCAAGGATGATTCTATTATTTTCCTTTTAAAACTGCACTTTGAATTAAAAATCATTTTTGCCTTGTTCCAATCCATATGATGGCCTTCCTTGTCTACGTGTTGGAAGACAGCGGAATTTTGTTGTGCATATTTGATTGAATTTTTGTGTTCTTTCATCCTGGTGTATTCACCTCGGATCTGCTGCAGCCTCTGTTCGAGACAGCCAGACACCACCCTACGACAGTGAGCTCAGAGCTCATTATTTGCCGATCTCTGGGTAGGTCTGAGACCACTCACACACTACACACCGGGACAGCAAGGTCACAACTCCTTGACTAACATCCCGTGCCTACTCACTGCTAGGTGAACAGGGGCTACACGTGATAGGAGACAAACCCAACTCATCTCCGCCCGGCCGGGGAATCGAACCCCGGTTCTCCGGCTTGTGAGGCCAGTGCCTTACCAATCCGCCACCGAGCCGTGTGTGTAATTCTCTACCTGTTTGTCCCCAATATACATTATCACAATCTGAGCATGGAAGTTTATAAACACCTTGATGTATTTCTTCTCTAGGTCTTTGATGTACATAAACTATTTTCTTAGACAAATTATTGGGAAAACTAAAAACAAAGTTTATATCTTTCTGTGATAGAAATTGCGAAATATCATTTAAGGACTTATTATAAGGCAATTTTATAAAGTTTTTGTCTCAAACGAATGGATTTGAACAAGGCAAAAATTATTTTTAATTCAAAGCAAACTGGATATAGATACAAAGACGGGACACCCCTTTCCCTTAACCCCTTCCATACGGTGCCGCATACATAGGCGGCATGAGGAGCAAGTGGATACGCGAGGCTGCCATATTGGCGTCTTGATTATATTTATTGTAGTTGCCCCTGCGTTTTTACATACTCTCTAAACTGTCTTTAATAATATTTTCTATGGTTATCAAAATTCACGGGTGAAAGAGAGAACGATCGATATAAGCGGTGACTATATTTTATGATGCGAGTATTATTACGACACGTCGTACGGCTGGCAGCGGCTGCTGCCCGCGAGATTTAAGGCCCGTACTGAAGAGGTTAAGATACAACTAGGTAAATACCCATTCCATTCCCATCATCCACCCCTTCACCCCTTTCATCTTAGCTTCTGATAGGTCATCCCTGTATCCCCCTGACTGCCCTCGGTTAGAAGCAATGTAGCAAGACACAGGACATCCATAGCAAGGCCACTTCACTTAATTGGTGACCCTCCTTTCCACCCCCTCATGCAGAAAAAGAAAAGATGGGAAGAAGTCCCTTTGGACTGCCTCAAAATATCGTTCACACATAAGCACCCCCTACCCCCATCCTCTGTCCCTCTCTTCCTTGCACAACAGAATCATCTATACACATTCACTCTCCACTCATCCCTATCTCCTGCCTTCTCCCTTCCTTGCTAAACAGGCATTCCCCTCTTGCTCAATGCCCCCTTCACCCCATTCACCCCTTCCATACGGTGCCGCATACATAGGCGGCATGAGGAGTAAGTGGATATGCGAGGCTGCCATATCGGCATCTTGATTATATTTATTGTAGTTGCCCCTGCGTAATGACATACATAAACTGTCTTCATCACATTTTCTATGGTTATCAAAATTCACGGGTGAAAGAGAGAACGATCGATATAAGCGGTGACTATATTTTATGATGCGAGTATTATTACGACACATCGTACGTCTGGCAGCTAATGCTGCCCGCGAGATTTTGGCCTGTACTGAAGAGGTTCATCTCATCCTCAGTCATCCCCTAAATTTTAGTCCATCCACCTACGCCTTCCACACCTCTTCCAATCTATCATCACTCATTCTTTCATGTGTCTAAACCATCCCAATAATCTTTCATCAGACCTATCTGCCATCTCCTTTTCCACTCCCATTCTCCTCCTCACCTCGTTTCTCACTCTATCCAACTTAGTAACCCCTACCATACTTCTCACATATTTCATCTCAAACACATATAATCATTTCCTTTCTGCCTCTCTTAAGTTCCAAGTTTCTTCCCCATACAATGCTGTCTGCACAATCACCCCTTCACACAATCTCCTCTTTGCATCCATTCCCACATGCCTTTTCTCATAACACTTCTTAATCCCCTAGGGCATTTACTTGCTTCTGTCAATCTACAATTTACCTCCACCTCCACCCCTCCCTTTCTTGCCACATACAACCCCAAATGCCTAAAGCCATCCACTTCCTCTACCCTCTCTCCTTTTAGACACACTTTGAATTTGCTTCCATCCTTTCCCCTTATACATCTCATCACCTTGCTTTTACCCACATTTACCTTCAACTTTCTCCTGTTGCATACCTTACTAAACCCTGTCACTAACTCCCTTAATCCTTCCTCTGACCCTGCCACAAAAGCAGTGTCATCAGCAAACAACATCTGGCTCACCTCCCACTTTTCTCCATTTTCTTTAATGACCTCCAGTCCCCTACCCTTTACCCTCACGTTTACCTCCCACACCACCCCATCTATATACACAGTGAATAATCACAGCAACATGATGCATCCCTGATGCAGGCCCACCTTTACCTTAAACCATTCACTCTCTCCATTTCTTATTCTAACACAGGCTCTACTACTCTCATAAAAACTACTGACTGTCTTTAACAGCTTTCCCCCAATCCCACATATCTGAAAAATAATCAAGCTCAGCCGTTGCAATGCTTTGAATGCATGACCCTCAGATCATGAATCCTATGTGCTAACCATTCCACCACTCTGAACATACAAAAGATTCAATAACCTGATACCTACTCTGATACCCAGGAATTAGGTCGACTGAATGCTACAGACCTGAAGCCTGTTTTCTACAAATCCCAGTGTCACCTGAGAGTGTGGCAGCACTGAAGCCTTCATTTGCTTTGCCACTGTAACTATTAACCTTTTCCATACAATGAGACCTACGTACGTGTTATGAGGTGTGAGTATACGAGGATGCCGGTGTTGGCATTTTGATTATAATTATTTTGTAGTTGTAGCTGAATAACCCCTGAATTCTGTGAAGTGGTTTGATCATGTTTTCTCTATTTATCATTACTCAGTGAAAGAGAATGAGTAATGCAGCAGTGACTTTATATTTTATAGCGTGAGTACAGTGATGGATCAATCACTGTACCTCAGGCATTCAATATTGCATGTGAAAATTTGACTCGTATTGAAGAGGTTAAGGAACAAATCACTAGTAGCAGCAATGTTATTCAAATAATAAATTCTGGCTGTCATGAAGTTTCGAATATAGGACCCTCTGAGTGTGAGTCCATTCCTAATGGCCAGGCTTGATTATTTGAATTACATCACTGCTACTAGTTGTTCCTTAATAGTTACAATGGCTAAGTGAACAAGTTTCAGTACTGCCATGCTCTTGGGTAATGTTGGGATTAGTAGAAAACAGGCTTCAGGGTTGCAGTGTTCAGTTGGCCTAATTCCTGGGTACCAGATTATTGAATCTTTTATACATTCAGAGCAGCAGTAAGGTTAGCACATGGGACTCATGCTCAGAGGGTCCTTAGTCCCATCATTCTGTCCCACTTTGCTACCTTTTATACCTTGCATGAGAATCATAGTGACTAAACTCTTTCTTCCTTCTACCATAGGAAAAAAAAAAAAAAAAAAAAAAAGGTGGACTCAATGAAGTGGTAAAAGACTGATTCAAGGGAACAGCCTAAAGGAAGATAGTTGTAGAACAAAAAGTAGCATAATTCCTCTAGGAGTAGAGATTCTACTCTAGCACAAACAAGTGATATGTACCTCTGTTCTATAGGGGCATCCCAAAATAGTCCATAAAACAGGTTGCATGCTACTGTGCAATCACAACTGCACAATAACATGAAGTCAATACAACAGTTCATCATACACAATCAAAATCCATTTAATCATCCTTTCCATCTCATCAACTCAAGGATCAAATATTGGCCTATCCCACCCCCACCCCCCCATCACACTGTTTGGGTCAAAGGCAATGCAGTGAGGTACAGCTCTTCCACAAGAGGGCCTGAGAGCCAGGGCTGGTTTATAACCACTGCTTAATCGTACAGCAATGCCCTGCCCCTTTCAAAGGTATGTACATATACCAAGGGCATTTTTCTTTCTTACAAGGGAGGTAGCCAAAATCAAAAGGCATAATTTCACTACCACTTACCACCCCTCCCTCTCATCTTGGCTCCTCATAGATGACAGGTGATCCCTGTATCTCACCCATTGCCCTGGGTTAGAAGCAATGCAGCAAGACACAGCACATCCACAGCAAAGCTGCTTCATTTAATCAGTGAACCCGCCCCCCCCTTTCTCTGTCCCCTCATGCAGAAAAAGAGAAGATGGGAATAAATTCCTTAGGGCTGCATCAAAACATCATTCACACATAACCACTCCCTAATACCCCTATCCCCCACCAACTCCCTTCCATGTATCACAGTATCATCAATACACGGCCATTCTCCACTCATCCCTATCTTGTCTTCTCCCTTCTTTCCTCAAAAGACACCCCACTCTTGCTCATTACTCCATGCATCCATCCATCTCATCCTTGGTTGTCCCTTCACATTCACTCCATCCACCTCTGCCTTCTACATTTACAAACATCCTTAAAATCTTTCTTTCTTCAAATAAAAATTCTATATATCTATTTATTGGGATGGTTACTTGAGGTACGTACAATGTGTAGCAGACATAATAAACATGAATCCTGAAAATGCTCAGCACTCACCTCAAGGAAGATGCATAACATCATAGCTGCAGTAGAAATGAAGAAGGTGAATGGTGAGTCCAGGAGAATGCCAGGTGTAAAGATGCAAACTACAATGACATGGTACAATTTGCGTATCACAGTGGTGGGAGTGTCTCGGTACCTGACAAGGGCAAAAGAATATTTAGTTTGATACAAACATAAAACCATATGAAATTTTGGCCCATTTGCCCTTTAGTCTAGTTTGTCCTAGCTAATATAAGGCAATTTAATATGTTAAGAGGCTGTATTTGCACAAAATGAGGTCTCAATAAATCTTAATTTTTTCCAAGTTTGGAAAGAAATTAAAAAAGGAAGAGGAGGCAAATCAAGTAGAGAAAAAAAGGTAAAAGGTGCAGATGGTTCATTTCCTACTCAAGCATTAAGATTTCCAAATACCACTACACTGATATTTTCCCTAAACCTTCTAAGCACTCATTTAAATATATCTAAAAAGCCTCCTTTTCCTCTACATTCTTCTCATTACCAGGCCCATATGCACTTACAAAGATCCACATCTCCCTTTCCAGTTTCACCTTCATCAACATTAACCTAGAAGAAATCTCCTTCCACTCCACCACATGCTTACCTATCTCTTCATTTACTAATATAGGCACCCCATTCTCTCCCTTGTCCTCTCTTCACTCCTGACACCCTCCCCATTTAAATTTCCTTTTGTCATTCGGAATAGGTTTTGGTTTTGTTTTATTGTATGATTTGTATTGCAGCTAAGAGTACAGTATCATTTCATCGGGGTGTGATAGTTGATTCTTTTTGTTCTTTTGAATTGCTGTGGCCCCTTTTTGTGACACTTTAGCAAACCTTGTATTTAATTTCTGCAGTTCATGCAGGACATGATTAGTTCATGTTTGTTATGATTTGTCTTTTAGCTACTGAGGAATGATGGATAGGCTTTTTGCTTTTAGTATCAGCATGTTCTTGCCTAGTATAGTTAATTTTGTAATCATTTCTCTATGTTGCTGTTCAATCTGGTGGACCTGTCCCAGAGATCAACGGTACACTATATAACTGAATCCTTTTGCTTACAATGTATAACCCTGAGGACGAACCCTGGACAGGGTTCGAAACGTCGGTAATTAAATTCTGTTACTCTGAGTCCAGTGTTTAAAATTTTTCCGATAACATGGCTCCTGGACTCCAGCTCTTTATGAACGTATATATATATATATACACACACACACACAGAACAAGAAAGAAAAAATATATATATATATATATTACCGTCTTGCCCATGCAGTGAAGAGAATTCCAATGAGTGCCAAAACACTTGAGCCACCAACAATAATGAGCCTCATTTGTGATTTAGTAAAGTAGTCAAACAGCCAAATCAGGGACCATGTCCTTATCACAATGGAAGACATCCCAACACCGAGGCTTGCAAAAATGATCAGTAGAGGGTAGAAAAACTTGGGATGACGTATTGTCTTGAAGCAGAACAGAATGGCACTCATGCCTGTTAGTGCCAATACCGCCGTCTGTCTCAAAAGAATAAAAAAAATTCATTGAAATAAAGAAAAATATTTTCCTAGAATAAAAAATGTAATTAATTTAGTACACATCTTAAGTAAATTGGTTTGATTTAAAAAATTACAGGTATTAAAAAGTAAATAGTTTCAAATAAATGTAAACTATCCTGGTACACTTTTTTTTTATAAGGAGTACACAGGATGCAGAACCAATGACAAGTACCTGCATGTAGTGGCCCTGCAAGATGGAGAGCAAAACTGCTCATTTTCAAAACCAATCAACAACCTCATCTCCATCAGAAAGTGTAGCCCAAAGGGCACTTTGTCTCTGGACTGGGCTCAAGATCTCTATCAACTTCAACTATATTTCTTACACTTTTTCATTTAAAGAGAGCTGACAACTGGAAACTGCCCCTCTCCCCTATGCAGTCCTACACTACTGCAACAGACAACAGTCCAAAATTTCTTCCCAGAAAGATATGTGATAGGGCCTAAGGACCACTGCCACCCACAGAGGGGCTGCATGTTTTCCACTTAGTGAAACTTGTTCATTCTATAAGAAGTCAAGGTAGAGGGTCAGGGAGAAATCCATGTAGAACCCTAAAATTTGGGCCATTAAATATGTGTGATTGTTGTACAGATGATAGTAAAAGGGAAGAGATATGGAGTAGGTTTGTGAGACAAAACATGGATGTGTTAGAATTAAGTGAAACTAAGTTAAATGGGAAGGGTGATTGTGATTTAGTGAGTTTGGTAGAGAGAATGTTCGGAGTGATGAGGGGCTAAGGGAGAGGAGTGACTCTACTGGTTAGTAATGACATAGTAAAGCATGAGCTGGAATGGAGGGAAATGTCTCCAAGGTTTATGTGGGTGATGGTGAAATTGGGATGGGAGATGTAGGATTTTGTGAGTGCATATGGATCTGCTAGTGAGAAAAGTGAATCAATCAATAAATATGTTGCCCACTGTCTCTTCTGCAGAAGACCTGTGGCCTTCAGAAAGCCAGCAACAATCTCAGGGCAGGACCAAAAAGTTAAAGGAAAAGGGAATCTTTTTTCATAGATTTAAATGAAGATTTAGGGAGTTTGGAGAGAAAAGTGAACTTAGTCGTGTCAATGAGTCAATGAATGGATTAGTAGGAAACTTTGGTAAGAATCTTTGTAGAGAGATGATGTTGGAGATGCATTTAGAAAGGAAGTTGATAATAGTAAACACAGTGCTTAAGAAGCCAACCAAGCGTAAGTTTGCATGGGTAAGGGTGGACAGAAAGGTGATTGACAGGGTAGAACAGAGAGTAAGAGTGGAGGAAGAGGAAAGAGGAAACGGGTGGGAGGCAGAGAGGTGCTGAGAGTAAACAAATTAGATGAGAAGGAAAAAGAGAAGGAATACCAGAAACTGGTGAGGGAGAGAAAGGAGGTAGAAGAAGAATATGTTTTAAGGAGGAAGTGACAAAGTGTACAAAGATGGTATGTGTGATGAGGATAAGAGTAAATAAAAAGAATAGTGAATAGTGGGATGAAGAGGTGAAGGTGGTACAATAAGAGAGGATGTGAACATAGAAGGATTGGACGCAACATTGGACTAGGGAAGAATATGAGGAGTAAAAGATAAATCAATCAATCTGCTACTCCTGGTCTCCCTTGCAGAAGAGCATCCTCCTCCAGGAAATTGGCAACAGCCCCTGGACAGAGCCATAAGTCACTTGGGGAAGAGATATTATGTTGATGTTTGGGAATTGTTAGTGTGGGGTATTGTACTTGTAATATGAGATGTTATGTGTCTTCTGTGTAGTGGTTGCACCTAGGGTAGTTTTAATTTAGGGTCAGGCTTAGCCTATTTTGTGTTGGTACTGTTTTAATACAAGATGGTGTTCTGAGCTCAGGCATGCCAGTGGGGCTCTTGTCAGGTATAGGAGGGTTTTCTCTGTAGGACACATTTAAACTCTTCCTCTCTTATGTTCCATGTTTCTGCCCCATACAATGCTGTCTGCACAATCACCCCTTCATACAATCTCCTCTTAGCATCCATTCCCAAATGTCTATTTCTCATTACATTTTTTAACCCCCCAAGGTATTTACTTGCTTCTCCCAATCTACACTCTACCTCTACTCCTCCCTTTCCCGCCACATTCGCACCCAAGTATCTCAAGCTATCCACTTCCTCCAGTCTCTCTCCCTTAATACTCACTTCCAGTCTGGTGCCACTTTCTCTCCTTGTACATCTTATCACCTTAGCTTTTATCACACCTTCCCAAACTGTCACTAACTTCCTTAATCCCTCCTCTCATCCTGCCACAAGCACAGTGTCATCAGCAAACAGCAACTGGCTTATCTCCCAATTTTCTCCATTTTCTTTATCTCCAATCCCTGGCCCATTACTCTTGCATTTACCTCTCATACCAAACCAAAGAGGGTGGTAACATAGTAATTATGGGTGACTTTGAAGCAAAGGAAATAATCTGGGAAGAAATGACAATAAAGGGGGAGAAGAACCCTGGAGCAACACACTACTGGATTTGACTATCAGATATACCTTAACACAATGGGTTAAGGAAAATACTAGATATAGAAACAATGAAGAGCTGTCGAAACTAGATTTAATACTCACTTCTGAACCTGATATCGTGAACAAAATGGAGTATAAGACACCAATTGGGAAGAGTGACCACATACTAATAGAGTTTGAACTAAAAGAAAAAAAACGACGTGAGAAGAAATGAAAAACATATAGAAGGAAGATTAATGTACAACAAAACAGACTTTGCAAAACTTGGAATTTTTTTTCAAAATGCTAACTGGGATAAATTTTCCAAAGAGGAAACAAAGATGGAGGAGAAATGGAAAGTATAAGGAAGGAATTGATAAATATGTACCAAAGAAGAAACAAAAGAGATTTATATAAAGTGTTGGTATAACAAAAGGTGCAGTGAGGCTAAAGATAAAAGAGATAAAGCCTGGAAAAGATGGAAAAAAGACAAAAAAGCACCAATATGGCAAACATATATAAAACTTAGGAATGAATATGTGAATATATACAGGAAAGAAAAAAGAAACTATGAAAAAGATATAATAGACAAACACAAGGATCAACCTAAACTCTTTTACAGATATGTAAATGATAAACAAAAACACAAACATGAAATAGTGAAACTGCATGAAGGGGATAAAGAATATATAGATGACATAGAAATGGCTTAAGTTATGATCAGACATTTCAGGTCTGTTTTTACAACTGAGAGCTCACAAATTTGGGAAGATGGACAATGAGAAAGATCCCCCAAAATGAAAGAAATAAAGGTAACACAGAAAGAAATAAGAGATCAAATAAGAAACCTAGACATTAGAAAATCACATGGACTGGATGGAATTGCATATTGGATATTGAAGGAATGTATAGATGAACTAACGGACAAATTATACAAGATAATAGATTTCTCACTCAGAGAGGGAAAGGTATTGCAAGACTGAAAAAATACAAACATCATACCGATATATATACACATATATATACCAAAGGCTTTTTCCCCCTTACACGGGGGGTAGCCAAAAAGAAAGTCATAGAAACCACTCCCACCCATTCCATTCCCTACATATTCCACTCCCCTCCACCCTCCTCCCTCCCTCTTATCTTGGCACCTCCTGGATGACGGGTCATCCCTGCATCCTGTCCACTGCCCTGGGTCAGAAGCAGTGTCGCTAGACACAGCAAGGCTGCTTCATAAATTCGGAGACCCCGCTCCTCTACGTCCCCTCATGCAGAAAAGGAGAAGATGGGGAGAAATCCCTTCAGGGTGTGTCAATTTTTTTCTCATACATACTTCCTCACCCCCATCCCCCACCCACTCCCCCTCATGCATCACAGCATCATCCATACACAACCCTTCTCCATTCACCCCTATCTTCTGTCCTCTCCCATCCTTCCTCAACAGACATTCCTCTCTTTTGTAATGCCCCTTTCACCCCATCCATCCATCTCATCCAGTATCCCTTACAAGCACATTAGCAAAAATATGTGAAAAGGTTATCAGGAACAAATGGATCAAGTACTTGGAAGAGAATAAAACACTAAACCCTAAACAATTTGATTTTAGAAATGGAAGATCATGTACCACAAACTTAATATGTTTTTATTCAAGATTAATAGAAATAATACAAGAAAGAGATGGCTGTGCAGATTGTGCCTTCTTGGACTTGCAGAAGGCTTTTGACAAAGTACTATATAAAAAGCTAATAAGAAAAATTGAAATAATAGGACGAATAAGCTACTGGAATAAGCTACAGGTAAGCTACTGGAATGGATGAAAGATTACTTGAGTGGGAGAAAAATGAGAGTGGAACTTGGTGACAAGAATTTGAACAGGGCTCTGTATTGGTTCCTTTAATGTTTGCCATATATAGGTAAAACACCTGCTCTGGATGGATGTCATGCAGAATGTCAGAAAAAAGGAGGTACAGTGATGGTGGACTGGTTGGTGAGGTTATCTAATATTTGTTTATGAGAGGGTAGAGTGCCGGAGGACTGGCGGAGTGCCTGTATGGTTCCATTTTACAAGGAAAAAGGGGACAAGCGTCAGTGTAGTAGTTGCAGAGGGATTAGCTTGTTAAGTGTAGTTGGGAAGGCTTATGGGAGGGTCTTGATTGAGAGGATTAGGTGAGGAACAGAGGGAGTAATTGGTGAGGAACAGTGTGAGTTTAGGACAGGTAGATGTTGCATAGATCAGATTTTTGTGGGAAGACAGGTATGTGAGAAAGCTATAGGAAAAGGTAAGGATGTTTTTTGGGCTTTTATGGATTTGGAAAAGGCTTATGACAGGGTAGACAGGAAGGCACTGTGGGAGGTATTGCAGATATACGGGATAGGAGGAAAGCTTTTAGGAGTTGTCAAGAGTTTTTACGAGAGTAGTAGAGTTTGTGTCTGGATTAGAAGTGGAGAGAGTGAGTAGTTTGAGGGATGTGTTATGTCACCCTGGCTGTTCAATTTATACATGGATGGGGTGGTGCAAGAGGTAAATGCAATGGTGGTGGGTCAGTGATTGGAGATGGTTAAAGAAAATGGAGAAAAGTGGGAGATAAGCCAGCTGTTGTTTGTGGACAACACTGGACTTGTAGCAGGATCAGAGGATGGATTGAGGAATATTGTGACAGAGTCTGGGAAAGTGTGTGAAAGAGGGAAGTTGAAGATAAATGTGGGTAAAAGTAAGGTGATGAGATGTTCAAGGGGTGTGGCAGCAGACTGGAAGTGAGTATTAAGGGAAAGAGACTGGAGGAAGTGTATAGTTTTAGATACTTGGGTGTGAATGTGGCAGGAAAGGGAGGAGTGGAGGTGGAGGTAGAATGTAGAATGAGAGAAGCGAGTAAATGCCTTGGTGGATTATAAAGCGTAATGAAAAATAGACATTTGGGAATGGATGCTAAGAGGAGATTGTATGAAGGAGTGATTGTACCAACAGCACTGCATGGGGCAGAAACATGGAACATAAGAGAGGAAGAGAGGAGGAGTTTGAATGTGTTTCAGATGAGGTGTCTGAGAAGTATGATAGGGGTTACTAGGCTGGATAGAGTGAGAAATGAGGAGGTAAGGAGGAGAACAGGGGTGGTAAGGGAGTTGGGAGATAGGGTGGATGAAAGAGTATTGGGATGGTTTGGACACATGGAAAGAATGAGTGAAAAAAGACTAGTAAAAGAGGTGTGGAAGGCAGATATGGAAGGAGTGAACATGAGAGGTCGACCTAGGATGAGATGGATGGATGGGGTAAAAGGGGCATTGGGGAATCGGGGAATGTCTGTTGAGGAAGGATGATACAGGACAGAAGACAGGGGTGAATAGAAAATGGTTGTATATGGATGATGTTTTGACGTATGAGGTGGAATGGATGGGGGATGGGGTGTGAGGGAGTATGTGTGAGAAAAATTTGATGCAGCCTGAAGGGATTTGTCCCCGTCTTCTCCTTTCTGCATGAGGGGATGGAGAGGGGGGGGTTGCCGATTTAATGAAGCGGCCTTGCTGTGGATGTTGTGTGTCTTGCGACACTGCTTCTGACCCAGGGCAGTGGACAGGATGCAGGGATGACCCATCATCCAGATGGTGCCAAGATAGGAGGGAGGGAGGAGGGTGGAGGGGAGTGGATTGTGAGGGGATGGAATGGGTGGGAGTGGTTTTTATGCCTTTGCTTTTTGGCTACCTCCCTTATAAGGGGGAAAAGAGCCTTTGGTATATGTATGAATGTATAAATAATATGGATGAAGGACTGAAATGTTACATGAACTTCTTTGCTGATGATGCCAAACTACTTAAGAGAGTAAGCACAGAAGAAGACTGCATATCGCTACAAGAAGACCTAGACAAAATATGGAAATGGTGTCAGAAGTGTGAAGTGAACTTTAACATTAAGAAATGCAATATAATGGAATTTGGAAAAAGCAAAAATAGAATATCAGGTTAATATAAAATTGGTACCAAGGAAGTAAAAAAAGTTGACTCAGAAAGGGACCTTGGGGTAATTATCTCAAGTGACTTGACACCTGATAAATATGTCAACAAATATGACTTTTAACTTAAGAGGGGGGGTTGCCGATTTAATGAAGTGGCCTTGCTGTGGATGTGCTGTGTCTTGTGACACTGCTTCTGACCCAGGGCAGTGGACAAGATGCAGGGATGCCCTGTCATCCAGGAGGTGCCAAGATAAGAGGGAGGGAGGAGAGTGGAGGGGAGTGGAGAGTATTAGGGATGGAGTGGGTGGGAATGATTTTTATGCCTTTTTCTTTTTGCCTACCTCCCTTATAAGGGGAAAAAAGCTTTTGGTATATGTATGTAAGATCAATGAAAGTGGTCTTTGACTACATGGATGAAGAAATGGTAAAGAAAATATTAATTACACTGATTTTGGAGTATGCTGCAACACTATGGGACAAAAAAAATCAAAGAGCAGTGACAAAAATAGCACTTACACTCTCAAATTTGACATACGAACAAAGATTGAATAAATTACATCTATCAACACTGGAACAGAGAAGAGAAAGATGCAATTTGCTGACTATTTACAGAATTATGAAAGGGATGGAAGTTCTTGATAGAGATGACTTGTTGAAAATGGGACAGAAGAGAAACAAGAAGACATGAGAAGCTAAAGAAGGACAGTTACAGAAGAGATTTGAAAAAGAATAGCTTCCCACACAGAGTGATTGACGTCTGGAACAAACTAAATGGGGAAACAGAGAGTGCCAAAACTATACAAGACTAAGAACAAACTGGATGCAGAGAGATATAAAAGTGGGTCACTATGAGCATAGCTCTCATCCCATAAAATACAACTATGTAAATGTATAAATTGAACAGCCAAGACGACATAATGCATTCCATGATACAACTAGGTAAATGTATAAATTGAACAGCCAAGACGACATAATGCATCCCATGATGAGGAAAGAAAATAGGAGGTACAAAGAGTATTGAAAATGATGAAAGCTGGTAAGGCACCTGGGTTGGATAGGTGTCATGCAAAGTGTCTGACAAAGGGAGAAATGGTTATGGTGGATTGGCTGAGGTTGTTTAATGTGTGCCTAAGAGAGGGGAGTATGCTGGAGGACTGGAGAAAAAGAGGACAATTGTGAAAGAAGTAATTCTGTAAGAATCAGTTTGTTGAGCTTAATTGGAAAGGGATATGGAAAGGTGTTCACCGAGAGAATTAGCAGAACCAGAAGAACAAAGGGAAGACTTGGTGAGGTGGGTTTAGGAAAGGTATAGGTTGTGTGGATTTTTTTTTTCTTTCTTTTTTTGTATTAAGGCACATCATATTTGTGAGCAGTTTTAGGCAAAAGGTAAGGATGTTTATTTTGGGTGAATTTTATGGATTTAGAAAAAACCTTATGACAAGGTAGTCAGGAAGGCAATGTGGGAGGTATTGCAGATATATGAGATATGAAGGAAAGCTATTAAGGGCACTCAAGAGCTTTTACACAAGTAGTAGAGCTAGTGTTAGTGTTAGGAATGGTGAGAGTGAGTGGTCTGATATAAAGGTGGAGGCTGCATCAGGGGTGTGTTATGTCACCATTGCTGTTCAATGCATACATGGATGGGGTTGTACATGAAGTTAATGTGAGGACAATGGGCACAGGATTGGAGATGATTAGAGATAAGGGACGAAGTGGGAGGCGAGTCAGTTGCTATTTGTTAATGACACTGCACTTGTGGCTGGGTCAGAGGTGGGTCTAAGGTAGTTAGTGATGGAACTTGGGAAGGTACGTGTCAGGAAGAAGTTGAAAGTAAATGTGGACAAGGGACAAGGATTGAGAGTGGTAGTAAAATGGAAGTACAGTACTACCTCTCATTAACGGACGTTAATTAGCTGTGTTCGCGGTATTTTCGCTGTGTCTTCGGTGCTGTTGTTTTGTGCTGTGCAATCACTATGCCACCCAAAAACCACTCCAAATCAACGGATTATTCAATTCAACGGACACTGTTACCCCCTTTCTAGTTCATTAACGAGAGGTAGTACTGTACGTCTAAAAGGAGAGAGGCTGGAGGTAAGTCTTAAAAGAGAGAGGTTGGAGGAAGTGGACAGTTTTAAGTACTTATGGTTGCATGAAGTACGGAATGGAGGAGTTAGGGTGGAGGTATATTGTAGAGGGAAGCATGTAAATGTCTTGGGGGAATGAAATGTGTCATGTGGAATAGGTATCTGGGAACGGATGCAAAAAATAAGATTTTATGAATGGGTGATTGAGCCTACAACACTATTTAGGGCAGAAACTTGGAATTTGATGGAGGCAGAAAGGAGAAATTTAAGTACTCAATACCCTTTACAAACCTATCTATAACACCATCTTTTCACTATAATTCTTACCTGGCACCCCAAGCTTCCCTACTTCACCAATTATTGGATCATCTCTTACTCTAGCAATAAGATACCCCCAATGCCACTACATTTGCATTCCTCCCAGAGGTCTTTATTTTCTATACTATATAATAAGAGCTTCTTCCCCCTTATAAGGGAGGTAGCCAGTTAAGGTACGCATCCTACTCCCATCCAACACCATTGTTTCCTTCTCACTCCTCGTGAAGGGTCATCCCTGTCTCCTGCCCACTGACCAGGACAGGAGCAATGCAGCAAGACATAGTACATTCACTGAAGGGCTGCTTCACTTACACATGGCCATCCTCCTTCACTGTTCCCTCATGTGGAAAATAGAGAAGACAGGGAGAAATCCCTTTGGGCTGCATTAAAATATCCATATACAGCCACTCTCCACTCATCCCTATCCCTTGCCTTCTCCCTTCCCTGCTCAACAGAAATTTCCCTCTTGCTCAAAAACCCCTTTTGTCTTATCCATCTCATCTTTCGTCATCCCCTCAAGTTCACTCTGTCCATCTCTGCTTTCTTCACCTCTTTAGCTAATCTTTCTTTATTCTTTTCATGTGCCCATACATATACTAAGGATTTTTCCCCCTTATAAGATAGGTAGCCAAAGTCAAAAGGCATAACTCCACTCCCACTCATTTCATCCACACCCACTCCACTCCCATTCACCACCCCTCACTCCCTCTTTCCATAGCTCATCCTGGATAACGGGTCATCCCTGCATCTCGCCCATTTATACACTCATTTAAATTTATTAAAAAAGCCTCCCTTTCAGTTTTATGTTTCTCACTACTGGGACTATATGCACTCACAAAAACTCATATCTTCCATTTAAATTTCACATCTAACACCCTACCACATTCCAAAACTGAAACTTGCCTTTCCCCGTCAATTTAGTTTCACCCAACACTAATCATCTTCATTCTCATGCAGCACTAATCTCTTCCCTTTTAATCTCATTTATACCACAACCATGCACATTTAATGACCCAATTACTAGGGTAAGCCTCCTACAATCTTTTATGCCTTAACTTTTTGTAGGAAGAACATACAGAGAAGATCCCTAGTTCCATCCCTTTGTCCCACTTAGTACCCTTTTGACATGCATGGGAAATATGGCAGCAGAATTCATATCCCCCATGACAATCCTAAGTCATGAATGCATGTAATATAAACAAATTATGCAATGATTCTTAAACATAAGAGAAATTTGTGATTGTTTATAAAAATAAAACTACCTGCAAAAACAATTCTGCCTTCTTTTCTTCATTGAACTTCTGTGAACTACATAACCCTGAGACAAACCCTTTGCCTGAGAGAGAGACAGTAAGGGCGAGGGCTTGCCCCACTACTGTTGCCTCACCCAAGGTAAAGGTTTGGGGGAAAGTCTTTAACAGCCATGGGGTGAGAGTGAAGAAGAGGTACTGACAACAAAATGCTAAAAGGGCTGCTGCTCCAGGGTCTGCAAGAAAAGAAAGGGTGGAATGATTTCTCTATTACTAAGGAGGAAAAACTGTATATTCCTTCTGGGCATTATTGATTCACAAACAAACTGCTAAATAGCAATGTTTACAATAAAGTACACTATTTTTGGACATTAATTTCACAGATGACGAGATTTCTCTATGGGTTAGCAAACTTAAAAAATATATATATTAAAGAAAATATTAAGTAAGGATGTGGACATAAATACATGCATTGGAGAAAATCCTGATCACCAGCAATAATCAATATGCACTGCACCATATTTTCTTGATAAATAATCCAACTTTATTTCTAATCAATGTCAAAGATTATTTCCAATTTAAAATTATAAGGAGACTACAATTAATTTAAGGAAAAAGAATAGCTATTTCATAAGTGAAAAATAATGATGTATACCAACTTGTCAGTTCCAAAACCCCCAGTGTCGTTGCTCCCGCAATAGCAGGGAGGTATGGATGAGTAAAAAGTGGTATTAGACGAGATTTAGGTGCAGTTTCCCTCTTGTTGCAGCACAGTCGCTGGTATAAGTGCATGCCTGACACACCAATCTGGAATGTAATTACACATTAAAAAATAATGATAATAATAAAATAATAATAAATATATATACATATATAAAATATATAAATAAAAATAAAATAAAAAAAAGAAGAGAAAGAGAGGGGGAAGTATATACCATATTTTACGGCTTACAAGACACACTTTTTTCCCTTAAAATACCCTGAAAAATACTAGTGCATCTTCCAAGACGAATGTTGTATTGTAAGGCAACACCCAGGCTCAAGTGAGCTTGGACACTTGACTGATAGCGACCTGGATTTGTATAATGAGTCATTACACTATGATGTTAGCTTAAGTACTATTTAATTCAACCTTTTATATGATATAAACTCAGTACTTAGCTGTTACAAGTATTTCTAATACCATAATCCTTCCTGGAGCCTACTCGGCATGTGGAGAAAATGGGCCGCTCCCTCGTCTCTTTCAAGTTTTATATTTCTACATGCATATTTTTGAAATTTTTTGTTTATTTTTATGAAAATAAAACCACCCTTGGACAATGGAAAATGTATAGTATATTTATTAATCACCAACTAGTATCATCGCCATACAAACAAAATCAGACAAGTGATTTCGTAATGTTAACAATACGTCCAATATATGTTGTCGCCCACCACTAAAACGAGAAGAAGAGATGGACTGTTTCACTGTGTGTACGTATTTACCTATGGTATTTTTATTTAAATAGTTGTAAATTTGTGGTGAGCGCTCCAGCAAATTTGTAATGAGTGCTGAGACAATAGTGTCTTCCAGACTCCTTGCTTCTTATGTTTTTGTGTTCAGTGGTCGGGTATATGGTGAATGTGTTCTTGTATGAGAATGACTTTTTTTTTTCTTAGAAATTTCTTTCAAATATTAGGATGCGTCTTCCAAGATGCAGCGTCTTGCAAGCTGTAAAATATGGTAAATAAAAATAAAGAAAGAGAGAATGAGTGTGTCAAATATTTTACATACATAATCATGCACAGTATTTTACCATCAAAGTATATCAAATTCTTGTCACTTTTTACTAAACACAGAAACATTTATTACAACACTAGTTATGAATCATATAGAAAAAATAAATACCTGTATAGCAAAATGTACCTGTGTGGCAATATCTTTTTGCACACTGAACCACTGACCTGCAAACCAAGTACAGCCAGCAGACTGGCATGAGGAGAACATTTGGAGTATGCTGGGTACAGCCCCGGACTACATGCCAGGGGAATCAGTACACTCATCCATATTCCTGAAGATGCTCCAGGGCTATTACAAACAATAAACAAAATTTGCATCTCAAGTATATAGATGAATAACTGGGGTGTGCTTACATGGAAAGATTAGCAAGTACTTCATGTTTATGTGCTACAGATCTATTTTTCTTCTACTTTGCATAACTTGTGCTAAATCATAGTTTTTCTCTCACTGGTACTAACTTCATTCCCATCTACAAAAGAACCTCAGTAGAGCATTGTTAGTTTGTAAGGTTCTAAAAGATTCCTGAGAGATTCCATACAGATCATATACAAGATACAGAATGACAGCATTTCTGTCAAACCTGACACATTAAATGATTTTGTTCAGGCTAGAGCTAAGTCAACTTATTAATTTTGAAGTTTATTTTATGCCCTCCCTCAAGGATCTATATATCTTTCTCTGGATTAATTCTTGATTAATCTATCTTAATGAACCTCCAAATATGGCACATTTAATAATCTTGTTCTAGCTGACAGCTAACCAATTTATACAACTTGGAGGACCCTCTAGATTAAACAGATCCCCTAGGGTATAGTACTTCTATGCAGCAACATAAATTGCTCCTCTACCCCTCCTATGCTAAACAGGTCAACATACCTTCAATTTATCATATCATCAAAATTTCAAACTGCATTAGTTTGGATAGAGCAAACTGATAGTAATTTATTTTGCTGTGTTTGATATGGGAAGACTGAGGGAGCAAATCACATTGCTCAGCCACACAGAGGAGTTTATGCTATCAATTTACAAGACCCATATTAAACCCTCATTTGAATCCTCCTCATATGTGTGGTTTACAGGTGATTTAAATCTTGTGAAATTCACACAGAGATATTGGACAAAAATAAATAAATATATACATATACCAAAGGCTTTTTCCCCCTTACACGTGGGGAGCCAAAAAACAATCATTCACCCATTCACTATGAGTACATATTTGCTTTTGCTTTAAATGTATGGACCAGAGGTCATGGACTTAAATTAGAATATAGATACTGCCAACTAGGAATTAGAAAGTGATATTTCTCAGATGCATTATATTATGGAACTCTCTACTTGATAATAGTGTTAACACAGACACCCTTGAGAAATTTAAGTCCTCCATACACAACTATATAGGACAAGCTATTTGAACATGATGACTAAATTTTTCAAATGAATCCTGCTTTTGGCAAAAATTCTAACCAACCAGATATTTACACAAATTTTTAGATGTGCACGCCTATGCAATATAGCAATAGAAAATTAAATATACATTTTGTAAATTATAATATATAAACGTAATATATGTTTTTCTTGGCGGAAATCAATAACAGAATAAGTTGCTAAAAGTGATACAAGCTGCAATGACTGCTGGAGATGCCATCTTTGTTTTGATCAATGTGGAGGTCAAAGAAATTAGAGTATGATAAATTTGTCTAACCTAACCTACATTTAGTACAGACGCTCCTCAACTTACGTTTTAGTTACGTTCCGAACGGCCGAACGTAAGTTGAAAATGAACGTAAGTTGTTACTGTACCATACATCCGTAAATTCTATTACCGTATCTTATAAAACACCCCTAAATCATTAATTATACACATAACATTGTAAAATGATAACATTAATTTCAAATAAATTAAATCCAAGCAACATAAATTGAGATGGTGGAGGAGGAGGAGGCAAGGCACGTTTGTGCCATGTAAACAATGGACACAGCGGCATGCGTAAGTATCGTTTGAACTACGGAGAGTGCGATAAACTAAAAAAATCACTCCATTTTTTTTTTTATTTTTTTTTTACAGTCAGTTCAAACGTAAAATCGAAAAAACGTAAAACGAATGAACGTAAGTAGAGGAGCGTCTGTACTATGATACCTGTAATCCTAGAGATCATCTAGGTCATCATCATCATCATCAGGGATGTTAATGGCCGGTTTTGGCATCCAATTGAACTGTGGGGTGTGGTGGAGTTTATAGCTTGAAGAAAAGCATGAAGCTCAGCTCTGTATCACTGTTTTAAAAATATGTAGTGTGGTGACATCATTTAGAGTGGGAGATCACCTGGTACATGACATCAATGCCATCGTCAAACTGACATTGATGGGACTGGACAGACAACAACATGGTGTCTCGAACCAATCATTTCAGCTCTGTTCGGTAGTGTGTTTCCTTTTAGCAAGATTTTTTGTTACTGATTTCTACCAAGAAAAATGTATATCAGGCTGATGTATTAAAATTTATAAAATAAATATATAATTTTCTATTGCTATAGCATATAGGTGTGCACTTCTAAAAAGATACCCACATCTCTGTTACAATTTTACAATTATAATTCTTGGGTTGATTGGCACCAGTGGCTTATCCACAAAGGGGCCGAGGGGACCGAAGTCACCCTAAATTTGTTCTTTCATTACCTCATTGCAGAGGTTGAAAAACCTGCCTCATATAAACTGGTATGTGGCATAAAGCAGTAATACATTGGCAAAAAAAAAATTCCAGCATTTGAAAAAACACTTTAGTGAGAATAATTGGAAAGATATCTGGTAATTTTTTAGAAGTGCATACCTATGCAATATAGCATTAGAAAATTAAATGTTAATTTTTTAAATTATAATACATCAATGTAATAATTATTTTTTGTGGCAAAAGTCAATAACAGAAAATGTTGCTAAAAGCTATGCACAAATGAACGGAATGACATCAATTCCTTTAGACATCATCTTTCTTTTGATAGATTTGGAGGTTGAAGAAGATGATAATGACCCTGATAACCTCTAGAAACACAGGTACCACATTACTAAATGCAGGTTAGGTTAGATGAGTTTATCATACTTTAATTTCTTTGACCTCCATATCTACCAAAGTGGCTATGTTTATGAATAATTTTAAGCAACTTCTTTTCTTATTGATTTCTGGCAAGAATAGCATATATTACATTGGTGAATTTTTATTTGTACACACCTACACAATGTAGCTATAGAAAATAAATTATCAACTTTGTAAATTATAATACATCAATGTAATATGCAATTTTCTTGGCAGAAATCAATAACAAAAAAGTTGTTAAAACCTATTTACTAATGAACGTAGTCATGGGGGTTGAATGATACACCATGTTTAATTTGATAGATGCCGAGGTTGAAGAAATGAAAGGATGGTAAATTAGTCTATTCTAACCTAACCTAACTAACCTATATTAAGTAATTTAGTACCTCAAATTCTAAAGATAAACCGGCTTGTTATTGTCATCACGAATGCTGACGGCCTGATTATTATTGTACCTTGGGCAATTAACAGACAATGGCAGAACCCTGTGTTCTCTAATAAAGTCCAAGGAAGCCCTATTGTCTTTGTAACAGTGCTTATTAATGTCACCTGGAGTTGGACAACACCCAATCCACAACGTGAAAGCCATCATCTAATTGACAGTAAATGGACTGGACAGACAACAGCATGGTGTCTGGACTGTATCCTATCGGCTTTGTTCATTAGTAGATTTGCTTGTAGCAAGGTTTTTTGTTATTTATTTCTGCCAAGAAAATCACATACTATGTTCATGTACTATAATTTACAAAATTAATATTTAATTTTCTAATGCTATATTGTGTAGGTGTGCACAACTAAAATAATACCATTACACTGATGTATTATAATCTACAAAATTATTATTTAATTTTCTATTGCTATATTTGCTTAGGTATGCACTTCTAAAAATTTACCAGATATTCAATACATTATGGAGGGTAAATTTAAAAAAATGTAAGATTAAATATTACTTTTGCCCAATATTTTGAAAGAAATTAAGTGAGAACATATACTTCATATTCAATATCATTGTATTAATGCTGGAGTACATCTGCTTAGAAGTGTCATCTACATTTACAAAATTCATGTTACTCTCCCCAAAGAATCATCTTTGTTTACAAAATTCAGGTTGACCTTCCCAGTCCTACTAAATAACGCCCGGTAGCGACCGGTGACTTACTATGGTGCCTGGCATTGTGTACGCCTGTTTTTTCAGTTCCAATGGTTCATATCATATGAATGATTTGTCTACTAGTGAAAACATGAAAAAAATCGTTGAATTTAGCAGGAGGAACGATGCACAATGCGGAAAATACTTTGCTGAATTTAGCGCCTGGACCATGGTGGTACCGCCATCTTTATGTGGAATGGTTAAATTACCGGTGGTTAGGTTAGGTTAGAGAAAAGATTACAAGCCACCCCACATGCATGGGCATTGGACCCCCAGTTCCTGCCTCGGATTCATGTTCCAACCACCGTTAATTTACCCATTTCACATTTTCCAACGACCGGACAAACAAAGATGGTGGCACCACCATGGTCCGGGCACTAAATTCAGCAAAGGATTTTCTGCTTTGTGTATTGTTTCTCCTGCTAAATTCAGCAATTCTTTTTGTGAATTCACTAGTAGATGAATCATTCATATGATATGAACCACTGGAACTGAAAAAAACACACTTACACAGCATCCGGGCACCATAGGAAATTGCCAGTTGCTACCAGGCATTGTCGGTTGCTGCCAGGCATTAATTAGTACAACCTGACCTTCACCCCCCCACAAAAAATTTTTGGTAAAATTTTAGTTTAGCACACTTACACAATATAGCAATAGAACATTAGTTATTGATTTTGTAAATTATAACAGATCAACATAATATACAATTTTCTTTGTAGAAACCTATAACAAAAAAGTTGTAAAACCTATTTACTAATGGATGAAGTTGTCGCAGTTGAATGATACACCATGCTTATATGAGAAATTTGCTAGTGAACAGCGACATCAATCAGACAATCTCCTTGACAGTGGCGCAATCACTTGCACCACTGTCAAGGAGATTGTCATACACCATGCTTGTTTTGATAAATGCCGAGATCGAAGAAATGAAAGGATGATAAATTAGTCTATTCTCACCTTACCTAACATAACCTATATTTAGTAATTCGGTACCTCAAATTCTAAAAATCATCCGGGTCATTGTCACGGATGCTGATGGCCTGATTATCATTGTAACTCAGACAATTAAAAGACAATGGCAGAACCCCATATTCTCTCTTAAAGTCCAAGGAAGCCCTATTGTCTTTGTAACAGCACTTATTAATATCACCTGGACTTGGAGAACACCCAATCCACAAAGTGAAAGCCATCAACTGATAGTGACTGGACTGGCATAGTGGTCTGGACCATCTGATTATTCACCTTGGTCTTTGGATCACGTGCTGGGCTCGTGATCGACAACTATTTCCCTCCTGGAAGAGAGCTCAGAGCTCGTATGACTGATCTATGGGTAATGCTGTGACCTTAAACACACACACACACCCAACTCCCTGCCCACGAGAGTTGGAGTAATGACTTGAAGCGCAGTGATATTGAGACTAATTCAGCCCTGGGCAGGATTCAAACCCAGACTGCCGTAGTGAGAGTCAGGGACTTTACCAACTGTGCCACCAAGTCATATCCTATAGTCTTTGTTCACTAGTAAATTTGCTTGTAGCAGGTTTTTTTTTTTTTTTTGCCAAGAAAATCACATATTACATTCATGTATTATAATTTACAAAATTAATATTCAATTCTCTAATGCTATATTGCATAGGTGTGCACAACTAAAATAATACATATCTGTGTTCAATCCACCCTGGTTCTCTTTTATTCAGATTAGACTTAGTACATAAGCATGCTATGCATAGCTGGAGGACCAACCAGGTTAATAAACCACCTGAGATTGGACCATTATATCCTAAAAGTGCCCTAACATGGTGGTTAAGCTTCCTAAAATGAATTTAAACTTTGAATACTTTATAGATACGTGTGAAACCACGTGCAGCACCACTATCGCCCATGTGTTGTTGTTGTTGTCGTTCCCTAGACTGTCTGTCCGAGCAGTCCCGTCTCCCCAAGGAAGGCCACAGCCGAAACTGGGTTTTCCCACAAATCCTTTATAGAGTGTATGTTGTGTTGTTTGCGTGCATGATTGTGTATAATGCAGTCTTCCATTATGTGTTGTATGGTATGGGGTGAAGTGTTACATCCTGGGCAGCTGTTCACAACACGGTCGTCCAGCCTCTTCTGGTAGCTTAGAAGTGCTGGGTGGTGACCGCATCGCAGTCTGGCCAAGTGGACTCTGTCCTTTCGTGGGAGAGAGGATTCAGAAGGGTGGATATCAGGGGATCTGGCATGCAGCAGTGTGTTGTCTTTCAGTGTGTTAATGGAGCGGTGAGTGATATGATTATGAATATGTTTCCGGAGGCTGGTATTTGGTGGTTGTGGAGGAAGAGAAGAGAGTATCTGTGCGTAATAAAGGTCTTTGGGTGTAGTTTTAATGTTTCTTGGTGTGTGTGGGTGTTCTGCTATGTAGTGTAGCGGGTGTGATGTGTTTGTGGTGGCTGCAGCAAGTGTTTGTGTGCCTCTCATGTCGAGGTGGTCCTTGACTTTGAGGACTTTTGTTTCATGGTGTAAATGGTCTGTAGGTGATGTATTTGGGCAGCCTGTAATTGTTTACACTGCCATCTTTTGTGGCCCGTTGGATTTTGTTTGGCTTAGTTTGAATGCCTGGAGCGTTCTGCGCATGCCTAGGGTATTCATATTATCTTGTTATGCAAACATATGCACAATTCTTCAAAAGCAAACAAATTTTCACCGATTTAAACGCAAATTTGGTTAACCTCAGCAAATTAGTTTTCCGAGTAAAAATATTAAGGTAAGGCACCAAGAATAAAATATTTTAATGTAAGAAACTTGTTTTTTAACCTATTTTCTCCCGAAAATGAACAGCTCAAGATCATTGGGTATTATACAGTTGAGCTTCATTTTAAGACATGTAGGCATATTATGTGATGCGTCCAGGTCGTGTTTGTTTTTGTTTACACGTGGCATGTCTGACAAAGTCTAGTAATAGTCGTGGAGGGTGTTGTTCACAAATAATACTTACATTGTTATGGTATGAATTTTAAGGTGTTGCACAGGCTATCATTTATGCTTTGCCTAATACATAGCTATGGGCATGACAGGAAGTATATGATTTGAATGTTGTCTTAACTTGTATACCAAATTTCATCAAAATCTGAGGTGGTGAGGTGGACCATTTGGCATGGAATGACCCTGAAGTGATTTTAGGGAACCTATCATTGTGAACCAGTAGATTACTTCATGAAGCTAACTCTTTTTGACCTGTGGCTGCGATTGATTTTGACCCGGTATATTTGCGCATACATTACTTTGATGGAACATGTTACATGAAAGGTGTTAGTAAGAATGGTATAAAAGTAAGGTCCTGCAATTTTACTGACATGCTCAGGTGATTTGTTGACCCATAAAACATTCGCATGTCAAGTTGCATGTCAGTTGTGTCAGGGGTTTGGATTTTATTGATTATTTCTAAATTGACAACCATTGCCATGGCAACATGATAGGTGTTAGTAAGAATGGTATAAGAAGAAGGTCCTACAATGTTAATGACATGCTCAGATGATTTGTTGACCCATAAAACCTTCACATGCCAAGTTGCATGTCAGTTGTGCCAGGGGTTTGGATTTTATTGATTATTTCTAAATTGACAACAATTGCCACGGCAACATGATAAGTGTTAGTAAGAACAGTATAAAAGTAAGGTCCTTCAATTTTACTGACATGCTCAGGTGATTTGTTGACCCATAAAACCTTCACATATCAAGTTGCATGTCAGTTGTGCCAAGGGTTTGAATTTTATTAATCATTTCTAAATTGAGAACAGTTGCCATGGCAACATGATAGGTGTTAGTAAGAATGATATAAGAAGAAGGTGCAGCAATGTTAATGACATGCTCAGGTGATTTGTTGACCCATAAAACCTTCACATGTCAAGTTGCATGTCAGTTGTGCCAGGGGTTTGGATTTTATTGATTATTTTTAAATTGACAACAGTTGCCATGGCAACATGATAGGTGTTAGTAAGAATGGTATAAAAGTAAGGTCCTGCAATTTCATTGACATGCTCAGGTGATTTGCTGACCCATAAAACCTTCACATGCCAAGTTGCATGTCAGTTGTGCCAGGGGTTTTGATTTTATTTATTATTTCTAAATTGACAACAATTGCCATGGCAACATGATAGGTGTTAATAAGAACAGTATAAAAGTAAGGTCCTGCAATTTTATTGACATGCTCAGGTGATTTGTTGACCCATAAAACCTTCACATGTCAAGATGCATGTCAGTTGTGCCAGGGGTTTGGATTTTATCGATTATTTCTAAATTGACAACAGTTGCCATGGCAACATGATAGGTGTTGATAAGAATGGTATAAGAAGAAGGTCCTGTAATGTTAATAACATGCTCAGGTGATTTGTTGACCCATAAAATCTTCACATGTCAGTTGTGCCAGGGGTTTGGACTTTAATGATTATTTCTAAATTGACAACAGTTGCCATGGCAACATGATAGGTATTAGTAAGAATGGTATAAGTAGAAGGTCCTGCAATGTTAATGACATGCTCAGGTGATTTGTTGACACATGAAACCTTCGCATGTCAAGTTGTATGTCAGTTGTGTCAGGGGTTTGGATTTTATTAGTTCTAAATTGACAACAGTTGCCATGGCAACATGATAGGTGTTAGTAAGAGTGGTATAAGAAGAAGGTCCTGCAATGTTTATGACATACTCAGGTGATTTGTTGACCCATAAAACCTTCACATACCAAGTTGCATGTCAATTGGGCCAGTGGTCTGGATTTTATTGTTGATAATCTGAAAATTGATAACTTAATAGTTGCCATGAAAAGGCAAATATGGTATGATGGAGATGTCCCACATTGTTTTTGACATGCTCATGCAATTTGTTGATCCATAAAACTCAAGTATTCCAAATTTCAATACAATTGGACCAGTGATTTGGAGTTTGTGTGTATTTCTTTACCAAAATATTTACAAATGACCACCCTTAATTCTAACCTTTTCTTATGGTAAAAACTAGCCAAAATATGGGATAAAAATCATTTAAAATATCGTATCTCCCTTATTTTTCAAGCTATTTCATAAATCTAAAATGCATTTTGTTTCTAATTAAATTGCCTTTCATATGCAACAATAATTTAAGGGTTAAAAGAAATTGAAACATTTGTGCCCATACCTATACTTTACAAAACAGTTTAATGCACAACTAAAACACATGGTCATGATCATTATTATGGTTCCTGGACGGTCTCACTAATTGCCGAACAAACCGAACAAAACCGATAAAAGCCGAACAAACCAACAAAACCCAAACAAGGACGGTTTTTGCTCAAATGCACACCTATATATATATGGTTGCATTATTTTAACTATTTTCTTTAGAATGTGTGATTTCCATGTAATATGATCAAAGAAAAGTTACGTTTTTATCCTCTGCAAAATTACCGAACACAGCTACGATTCGTCCAACCCGCCGTCTATGATCACTGGTGGTATGGATCAAACTACTCTTTTAAGTTTCTTACTGTTGTGGAAAGAAATTAAGAGAGGAAGAGGAGGCGAATCAAGTAGGGAAGAAAAGGTAAAAGGTACAGATGGAGAGTTGAAAATGGAAGAGATGGCAGTGAGGGGAAGATGGGCAGAATATTTTAGGGAGTTGCTGAATGTGAAGGAGGATAGGGAAGGAAAGATAGCTGCAGTGGGAAATGCGAAGAAAATGAGAGTGATGAGTGAGGAGAATGGAGGAGAAATAAGGAAGGATGAGGTGAAGGCAGCTGTAAAGATGATGAAAGCAGGTAAGGCACCTGGTCTGGATGGATGTCATGCAGAATGTCTGAAAAAGGGAGGTGCAGTGATGGTGGACTGGTTGGTGAGGTTTTTAATGTTTGCTGGAGAGAGGGTAGAGTACCGGAGGACTGGAGTAGTGCCTGTATAGTTCCTCTTTACAAGGGAAAAGGGGACAAGTGTGAATGTAGTAATTTCAGAGGGATTAGCCTGTTGAGTGTAGTAGGGAAGGCTTATGGGAGGATCTTAATTGAGAGGATTAGGAGAGGAACAGAGGGAGTAATTGGTGAGGAACAGTGTGGATTTAGGACGGGTAGAGGTTGTGTAGATCAGATCTTTGTGGTAAGACAGATATGTGAGAAAGCTATAGGAAAGGGGAAGGATGTTTTTTGGGCTTTCATGGATCTGGAAAAGGCTTATGATAGGGTAGACAGAAAGGCACTGTGGGAGGTTATGCAGATTTATGGGATAGGAGGAAAGCTTTTGGGAGCTGTCAAGAGTTTTTATGAGAGTAGTAGAGCATGTGTTAGGATTAGAAATGGAGAGAGTGAGTGGTTTGAAGTAAAGGTGGGACTTCGTCAAGGATGCGTTATGTCACCCTGGCTGTTCAACTTATACATGGATGGGGTGGTGCGAGAGGTGAATGCTAGGGTAGCGAGTCAGGGATTGGAGATGGTTAAAGAAAATGGAGAAAAGTGGGAGGTGAGCCAGCTGTTGTTTGCGGACGACACTGCGCTTGTGGCAGGGTCAGAGGAGGGATTGAGGAAGCTGGTGGCAGAGTTTGGGAGAGTATGTGATAGAAGAAAGCTAAAGATAAATGTGGGTAAAAGTAAGGTGATGAGATGTACAAGGGGTGAAAGTGGCAGTAGACGGGAAGTGAACATTAAGGGAGAGCGACTGGAGGAAGTGGATAGTTTTAGATACTTGGGTGCAAGTGTAGCAGGAAAAGGTGGAGTGAAGGTGGAGGTAGAATGTAGATTGAGAGAAGCGAGTAAATGCCTTGGTGGTTTAAAGAGTGTAATGAGGAATAGACATTTGGGAATGGATGCGAAGAGGAGACTGTATGAAGGAGTGATTGTGCCAACAGCACTGTATGGGGCAGAAACGTGGAACATAAGAGAAGAAGAGAGGAGTTTGAATGTGTTTGAGATGAGGTGTCTGAGAAGTATGGTGGGGGTTACTAGGCTAGAGTGAGAAATGAGGAGGTGAGGAGGAGAACAGGGGTGAAAAAGGATTTGGGAGATAGGGTTGATGAAAGAATATTAGGATGGTTTGGACACATGGAAAGAATGAGTGAAGAAAGACTAGTAAAAGAGGTATGGAAGGCAGATGTGGAGGGAGTGAACATGAGGGGACGTCCTAGGATGAGGTGGATGGATGGGGTGAAGGGGGCTTTGGGGAATAGGGGAATGTCTGTTGAGGAAGGAAGGGAGAGGACGGAAGACAGAGGTGAGTGGAGAATGGTTGTATATGGATGATGTTGTAACTGCATGAGGAGGAATGGGCGGGGAAGTGGGGGGTGGGGTAGTATGTGTGAGTAAATTTTGACGCAGCCCGAAGGGATTTCTCCCCGTCCTCGCCTTATATGCAAAGGGGGACGGAGAGGGGGGGTCGCCGATTAAATGAAGCGGCCTCGCTGTGGATGTACTGTGTCTTGCGACACTGCTTCTGACCCAGGGCGGTGGGCAGGGTGCAGGGATGACCTGTCATCCAGGAGGTGCTCAGATGAGAGGAAGGGTGGGAGGGGTGTGGAGTGTATTTAGGGATGAAATGGGTGGGAGTGTTTTTATGCCTTTCCCTTTTTGGCTACCTCCCTTGGAAGGGGGAAAAAGCCTTGGTATATGTATGTATGTACTGTTGTGTTATTAGTGTAATAGACTGCATTTCATTGAATTATTTCAACTATTTTCTTTAAAATGTGTGATTTTCATGTAATATGACCAAAGAGAAGTTATGTTTTAGCCTCTGCAGTATGACGTAACACATTTTAAAGAAAATAGTTGAAATAATTCAACTATATGCAGTCTATTACACTAATATCACAATAGTAAGAAACTTAAAAGAGTGTAGTTTGATCCATACCACCAGTGATCATAGACGGCAGGCTGGGTCGAATCGTAGCTGTGTTCGGTAATTTTGCAGAGGATAAAAACGTAACTTCTCTTTGATCATATTACATGGAAATCACACATTTTAAAGAAAATAGTTCAAATAATGCAACCATATATATATATACAGAAGTGTGCATTTGAGCAAAAACCGTCCTTGTTTGGGTTTTGTTGGTATGTTCGGCATTTATGATTTTTATCGGTTTTGTTCGGCAATTAATGAGACCCGTTCTGGATAACATTTATTTACACTTAACTACTACAAAAAAATTACTATCATTACTCATTCTTCTTTGTGATATTTCAATTAATAACATCCCGTTAATCTATTTAATTTAGCAACATTCTCCCAAAACGTTGAGATCAAAGCCCTTCTTTACTTACCGCGTTTGAATGCTATTGGGATCTACAGGCTCTAATCCACCAATGATTAATTTTGGCATAATTATGATAATTTATTTCCAATGTGGATTTTTTTCACCGAATTAGAAAGTTATTAAGTTATTATAAAAAGGGACATAAAAGCTTGAACTGCACTCGTTTGCTTTTCTTTTTACACCATCGTGTAACACCCGATTGTTTACATTAACAGCTGATTTCTGTCAGTGTTTGATCAGAGAATTCGAATATACAAAAAGTAAAAAAGAACAAGTTTCTTGAAATATTTACATGTAATAATAATGAAAAAATAAAGAACGCAATAATGAGAGTACAATATAAATAAATTGACAATCTTGTTTTTCGATGTTAGTCAATGAACTGAGAATTTTTGCAAAAAAGTACAACTGTAAATTAGCTAATATTCTGACTTATGCAAAAATTATATTATAACCTCTTTCTAAATATATAAAGATATATAAAATGAAAAAAATGTAAGCTGCTGGAACTTCAGTATATATCTGGTATATTTGATCTGTAGAATACTAGTCAATGATTCTTATATATGGATAAAGGAACGTTGAACAGGTTAGTTGTGATGGACTTTTTATTCTTTTCTAAAATATTTTGTAGTTGCAGTGGGGTTATATAGCAATATAGATACATGCTGATATTTGTTCTACTAATGTCAGTGATAGAAAATTATGTCTCTCATTTTTTTTCTAAAGTATTACCAGACTGCTACACGCGTGCGAGCAATCGATTTTCACCAACGCCATCTATGAAACTAAAACGGTACTTCCAGCAGCAACACTGAGCACAGCTGATGACAAGCTCAACCTAAAACGTTGTTTTGAGTGATTTTGGTGACTTTATTACTGTAACTGCTCGGAACACACACACACAATGAATGATACCGACGTAAGGCGACTGTGTCTCCAAGATGAGGACTTCCCTGTTACAGCAAAACAAGAAGATCGTACGTATCTTAATAAAAAGAATGTTCCTTCACACTACAACACGCACCTGTCACCTGTACCATGACCTGGTAGATGACAATTTTTTTGTTTACAATGACATTTCATATCCACTTGCATGAAATACACAAATTACAATCAGACAAGTTCTTTGGTTACAATCAAACAAGTTCTTTGGTTACAATCAGACAATTTCTTTGGTTCAATGAGGCAATTGTTTTCAGTATGGAATGGTATGCAATGGTTATGGTATATTTCTTGCGTATTGTTTGATTACTAAAAATGGGAAACTGGTGACAGGATGATGAAATATACAAAATGAAAATGCATGTCTAATTGAATTAAGGACATTAGGATGAAATATTTTTATCAGATATTTGAAATAGTACGAGAAACTGGTGTACAGGGGTACACGTGTAGTTATTTTGTAACGAATTGTTTGAAAGCTTGCTCGCACACCAAATCAGAATTATTTATACGATATTACTCGTGTATAATATGGGCACATGTAGGTTCAAGCACACGAAGTACACCAAATGCACGGATCCGTAAATGGTGGTCGTATGGATTGGAACTGCTATTTTCTTTTGTGAGGTATGGAAAAAGGGATATATGTAAGCCTATATATCTGCTGAGTGCCACTACAGCGGTCCGGGTTGGAATCCCGCCCAGGGCTGAAATAATTTCAGTCTCGCTGCGCTGCAAGTCGTTACTCCAACTCTCATGGGCGTGTGTGTGCGTGTAAGGTCACAGCATTATCAACAGATCGGTCATATATGAGCTCTGAGTTCTCTTCCGAAAGGGAAATAGCTGTCGATCACGAGTCTAACACGTGATCTAAGACTATGGTGAAACCATGGTGAATGACACACATATGCACAGCAACTAGAATGATCCCTCGGCTGACTCATCGAACGTCAGGGGAGATATGAGAAGTTGGATTGCCGGAAAGGGAGAAATGCACGACTGAAGAAATAAAGCTACCCCGAGCCAGCGGCGAAAGAAGTGGGCAAAATATATATATTTTTTAGGCTTTCTACTAGTTCACTTTTAAATGTTGAAGCAATTTTGATAGCTATTTGGTGTGGTGTGGACCATAATTGTAAGTTCTAGCCAAAGAGGATCAAAGTGGTTGGAATGAAGCAAAGGACTTTTTAGTGTTCTACAAATTTATGATAGGATGTTGTTCCCTCAAATAAAAAAGACCGAATGACGTCACCAGCTAGTGTGTTATTCTTATATATTCTGGATGTTAGTATGGATATTTTTGTCTTGTCTGTGATGTTTCTTTGTGTGATCTCAGATTCAACATCAGATAAAATTGTGTACAGGAATGTTCTTGCCGTTAAAGAGAGACTGTGTTGTCTCATCCTTGACTACGGTGATAAGATTTTGTGTCTTTTTTTTTTTTTTTTTTTTTTTTTAGTAGTAGGTGAATTTTCTGAAGAGTTGTTAGCAGAAGGAGGAACCATGTTTGGTGTATTGGAATTGAGCGTAGAGTGGTTGCGTGTAAAGGGTCGATATGTCGAGTCAAAGAGAGGTTTGGACACATTCATGGACTAACTGATAATAAAAAGGGCAGGGACCTTCTGGCTCCTAGGTGATAATGAGAACGAAAAAATATCTAATTACCCAAGATGATGTTGGAGTGTTTAGTGATGATGCAGTGGGACGAATCGGTGGTAAGAGACATTGCCAAGATGATGGAGTATGAAATGATGCTACAATGGGACGAATCGGTGGTAAGATGCACTGCTGGAAATAGGGAGAGGAGTTAGTACAATGTAGTGGCTGGTGAGTTAAAATATAAAAATGTACATGAATAATTCCAGGTGATAAAAAATATGGAGATCTTACAAAGCTTAGATGCTGGGTGAGGGGCGTTGGTTGTTGCTACAGATGCGGTGGTGGAGTAGAAGGTCGTCCAACTCTGTGGTGGCGTGGATGCAGCGGAAAATGTCCGACTCGTGGGAGTAACACTGTGGCGATCATGGATGCTGGACAGTGCCTCGAAAGGGGATTGTCTTGTAGATTGCCAAGATGTTGGTAGGACTGCTGTAGGAGTTTGTTGCTTCGATTTCTCCGTGGGAGTAATGCAACGAAGAAATGATGCTTCGTAGTAGGATGCTGGATAATTCAGCGAAGAGGGATTGCCTCGTAGTGCTGGACGATGCAGTGAAGATCGGTTGCTTCATAGTAGGATGCTAGACAATTCAGTGAAGAGGGGTCTGTGTTTCGTAGTGATGCTTGGTGATGCAGAGGAGAGCGGTAAGTAAGGAAGTAGCTATGTTCGATCGGAGTGTAGATTACTGATGTATTTTCTCAGCACGTGGGATCCACTAATATGCACTCCCTGTTGTAGAATTGTTGCTTCTGAGGAATTTAGTTTGTAAAGTGGAGTTTAGTACTCCACCACTGCCACCAGAATGTAGATTTGTAGTTGTCTACATTGGTTGCTCGTGAAGCAAACGAGGTGAGGTTGTGTTAGCCTTAATATTTCAGTCTTCTTTCTGTCTTACAAATAAAGGCAACCTCCGAGGAAAAATCGGTGAGGTGCCAAAAGTCTAGTATGTACATATTAATTTACAAGTGGTGCCATATGCTGATCGGAAGGTTGGTAGAATTGGTTGGAGAGGTCTTTTATCTCGCCAGGTGTTGGGCGTTTCCTGAAAGGCCGGCTTCTCTGGTCACTGGAGACAATGCCGCGTCTCTTGGGAGACAGATCACAGCACAATGGAAAAATCTCTTGAGAATTGGTTAAAGGCATTACAATTTACTCTCACAGCATATGCGTGCGTGCGCACGTTAGACATCTGAAGGGTTGACCCCTGCTTTAATTTATCTTGCAACAGTATCGCTCTTGATCGCTAATTCAGCGATCCGAGTTCGAGTCTCGTATTGGGCTGAAATATTCAGCATCGCTGCACTGCGAACCCACACTCCAACTTTGGTGTGTGTGTGTGTGTTACCTAATCTTCACTTAAAACAACCAGTAGTTTCAGCACCCACCACATGGTTATCAAGTCTATTCCATTCGTTAACCACTGTGTTGGTAAACCAATTCTTGCCTATTTCCTCCTTAAACCTAAATTGCTCAGGGAGAAGTAACAGAAAAGGTAATTCCCAGTCCCTTCGTTCAGCTCCATTTATTTGTCTTTGGTGACTCGCAGGGAACTGTAGCGCTTCGTTCTTATCCCTCGCACCTGCTGAATAAAACAGTCGGCAGTCGGGCTAGACCAAATCAGAAGTTCGATTGTCAGGGTGGAGAGCCTGTGGCAAAGTAGTTAGGGTTTCTATCACTCATCGTATTCTATCTGCAGGCGATTTTGTTCAGCTAGGGAGTTCAGGGTCGTACGCCACCCTTGGAGTGTGTAAACCAGTGTATTGATGGTTTAATCCCTTGGTGTTGCTGAAAGGGATTGTGCGCTCAGACAAACTCGCACGTACTATCGCCTGAACTTATATCTGTTACAGCCTAGTCGCCTCGTCAAACCCGGCTCAGGTTTCAAAGCTGGTCCAAACGAAATAGTAGCCTAAACGAGGAAATTAACGCCCATTCATTTGCAATGCAGAATTACAATCCAACTTGTTCAGTGTGTGAAGATGCATATTGAATATTATCCCTTCAGGAACTATAATGTGAAATCAAACTGTATTGTTACAGTTATATGTAATGCATTCACTTTATTTGTTCACCGTGTTCAAGATAAAGATTGGTGAGTGAACTAAGCGATGAAATACAAATCTTATATTAGAATACGATATTCAGAAAATTTCTCCTAGCATAGAATAAGATTACCTTTGCAATATCGGCATTTTTGTCACACATAAACCACATTTATGTCTGGGGTATTGGCTGCTTGTTATTGTGGCAAAGTAGCATGCAGTCGATACTTTAGGGTCTATATGGGGCGCCCCTACGGACCAGAGCCACACATCATTTTGTCTATGATAGAAGAAATTCTGTTCATAGAGAAATGATGACACTTTTATACTACGACTGTCCCTCCGTTATGCTGTCCCCCAACCCCTTGTTGCTGTCCTGTACCATTTCTCTGAGTATTCTCTTTCTGTGATGGGGGAATTCCCTGTGGTGGGGGAAAAGAATACTGCCACCAAGTATCCCACTTGGATCGTAAGAGGCGAGAAGAAAGGGACGGGGAGAGGGACTAGGCATCCTTCTCCCTGTAGCCCCACGGGGCACATAACCTAAGAAGAAAAGTGAAGGCAAAAGGGGTGCTGGAGGGCCTCGGGCCAGCACCCTAAGGTTTGGGTCTTTTAATGTGCGTGGATGTGGTACAGATGAGAGTAAAAGGGAAGAGATAGGTAGTATGTTTGTGAGAAGAAAGATGGAGGTGTTGGCTTTGAGTGAAACTAAGTTGAAAGGGAAGGGTGAGTGTAAGTTTGGGAGTGTAAGTGGGAGGTTATCAGGAGTGAAGAGAGGGCGAGGGAGGGAAGGGGTGGCTATACTAGTAAGTGAGGAGATAGGTAAACAGGTAGTGGAGTGGAAGGAGGTTTCCTCAAGGATAATGTGGATGAAGGTGAAACTGGGAAAGGAGATGTGGGTCTTTGTAAGTGCATATGGGCCTGGCAGTGAGAAGAGCGTGGAAGAAAGGGAGGCCTTTTGGATAGATTTAAATGAGTGCATAGAGGGTTTAGGAAGAAATGTCAATGTAATAGTACTGGGAGACCTTAATGCTAGGGTGGGAAATGGTCCAATCGATGGAGTGGTTGGGAAGTGTGGAGTTCCAGGAAAGAATCGTAGTGGAGAGTTGATGGTGGAAATGTGTCTAGAAAGAGAGTTGATGATAGCAAATACAGTGTTTCGGAAGAAAGTCAAGCATAAATACACATGGGAGAGGGTGGTGGAGGGAAGGGTGGTAGATAGAGCGCTAATGGATTATGTAGTGGTAAATAGGATTATGATAGGAAGAGTTAAGGATGTACATGTGCTAAGGGGAGAGGGTGGGGGAATATCAGATCATTTTTTGGTGGAAGGTAAGCTGAGAGTGGAGGATAGATGGAGAAAGAGGAAAGGGACAAAAGGTAGGGAGGTTCTTAGAGTGAACTCCTTGAATGAAAAGGAAAAGGAGAAGGAGTACGAAAAGAAGCTGAAGGAGGAGTGGGAGGGAGTAAAGGATGGAGCAGAGATGGGTGTGGAGGAGGAATGGGGATGGTTCAAGGAGGGAGTCTTAAAGTGTGCAAGGATGGTGTGTGGAACAAGAAGGACAGGGGGAAATAGAAGAAAGGGTAGTGAATGGTGGGATGAGGAAACAAAGAAGGTTGTAGAAGAGAAGAAGCGAGCATTCACAGATTGGTTACAAAAGAGGACGGGGGAGTCATATGAGACGTACAAAGACAAGAAAAGAGAAGTAAAGCAAAAGGTAAAGGAGGCAAAGAGGAGAGCAGATGTGAAATGGGGTAGGAGTATGACAGAAAATTTTGAAAGTAATAAAAAGATGTTTTGGAAAGAAATTAAGAGAGGAAGAGGAGGCGAATCAAGTAGGGAAGAAAAGGTAAAAGGTACAGATGGAGAGATGATAATGGAAGAGATGGCAGTAAGGGGAAGATGGGCAGAATATTTTAGGGAGTTGCTAAATGTGAAGGAGGATAGGGAAGGAAAGATAGCTGCAGTGGGAAATGCGAAGAAAATGAGAGTGATGAGTGAGGAGAATGGAGGAGAAATAGGAAGGATGAGGTGAAGGCAGTTGTTAAGATGATGAAAGCAGGTAAGGCACCTGGTCTGGATGGATGCCATGCAGAGTGTCTGAAAAGGGGAGGTTCAGTGATGGTGGACTGGTTGGTGAGGTTATTTAATGTTTGCTGGAGAGAGGGTAGAGTACCGGAGGACTGGAGAAGTGCCTGTATAGTTCCTCTTTACAAGGGAAAAGGGGACAAGTGTGAATGTAATAGTTTCAGAGGGATTAGCCTGTTGAGTGTAGTAGGGAAGGCTTATGGGAGGATCTTAATTGAGAGGATTAGGAGAGGAACAGAAGGAGTAATTGGTGAGGAACAGTGTGGTTTTAGGACAGGTAGAGGTTGTGTGGATCAGATCTTTGTGGTAAGACAGATATGTGAGAAAGCTATAGGAAAGGGGAAGGATGTTTTTTGGGCTTTTATGGATCTGGAAAAGGCTTATGATAGGGTAGACAGGAAGGCACTGTGGGAGGTTATGCAGATATATGGGATAGGAGGAAAGCTTCTGGGAGCTGTCAAGAGTTTTTATGAGAGTAGTAGAGCTTGTGTCAGGATTAGAAATAGAGAGAGTGAGTGGTTTGAAGTAAAGGTGGGACTTCGTCAAGGATGCGTTATGTCGCCCTGGCTGTTCAACTTATACATGGATGGGGTGGTGCGAGAGGTGAATGCTAGGGTAGTGGGTCAGGGATTGGAGATGGTTAAAGAAAATGGAGAAAAGTGGGAGGTGAGCCAGCTGTTGTTTGCGGACGACACTGCGCTTGTGGCAGGGTCAGAGGAGGGATTGAGGAAGCTGGTGGCAGAGTTTGGGAGAGTATGTGATAGAAGAAAGCTAAAGATAAATGTGGGTAAAAGTAAGGTGATGAGATGTACAAGGGGTGAAAGTGGCAGTAGACTGGAAGTGAACATTAAGGGAGAGCGACTGGAGGAAGTGGATAGTTTTAGATACTTGGGTGCAAGTGTAGCAGGAAAAGGTGGAGTGAAGGTGGAGGTAGAATGTAGATTGAGAGAAGCGAGTAAATGCCTTGTTGGATTAAAGAGTGTAATGAGGAATAGACATTTGGGAATGGATGCGAAGAGGAGATTGTATGAAGGAGTGATTGTGCCAACAGCACTGTATGGGGCAGAAACGTGGAACATAAGAGAAGAAGAGAGAAGGAGTTTGAATGTGTTTGAGATGAGGTGTCTGAGAAGTATGGTGGGGGTTACTAGGCTGGATAGAGTGAGAAATGAGGAGGTGAGGAGGAGAACAGGGGTGAAAAAGGATTTGGGAGATAGGGTTGATGAAAGAATATTAGGATGGTTTGGACACATGGAAAGAATGAGTGAAGAAAGAATAGTAAAAGAGGTATGGAAGGCAGATGTGGAGGGAGTGAACATGAGGGGACGTCCTAGGATGAGGTGGATGGATGGGGTGAAGGGGGCTTTGGGGAAGAGGGGAATTTCTGTTGAGGAAGGAAGGGAGAGGACGGAAGACAGAGGTGAGTGGAGAATGGTTGTATATGGATGATGTTGTGATTGCATGAGGAGGAATGGGCGGGGGGGGGGTAGTATGCGTGAGTAAATTTTGACGCAGCCCGAAGGGATTTCTCCCCGTCCTCTCCTTATATGCAAGGGGGGACGGAGAGGGGGGGGTCGCCGATTAAATGAAGCGGCCTTGCTGTGGATGTGCTGTGTCTTGCGACACTGCTTCTGACCCAGGGCGGTGGGCAGGGTGCAGGGATGACCCGTCATCCAGGAGGTGCTCAGATGAGAGGAAGGGTGGGAGGGGTGTGGAGTGTATTTAGGGATGAAATGGGTGGGAGTGTTTTTATGGCTTTCCCTTTTTGGCTACCTCCCTTGAAAGGGGGAAAAAGCCTTGGTATATGTATGTATATGAAAACTAAACATTGTATAACATCTACGTGAACAAAACTAACTGCATTATTGCTGATACAGATAACCAGTACATCTGTATACAATAGATGCTATCACCTCGTTTCTGAAAAATTAACCTCGCTAAGCCAAAGCAATGTCTACAAGACCGGGGTATGCACGTTGCTCTCAGGCGGGTACGAGTATAGATGTCGTTTGAGGAATTTCTATTTATTAATTTCATCGTTTTGTAGCTCATTTGACGCTCGTTGACTGTGTCATCCCTCAAGGATGCACCTCTGGATGGATGGAATTTGTTGTTATCATGCAAAAGGAAATAGGCTAGAACTGGTTTACTAATAGGGTGGTCAACGAATGGAATAGACTTAGTAACCATGTAGTAGTGAGCGCTGAAACTATCGGTTGTTTAAAAAAAAAAAAAAAAACGGTGAGACAACTTTATGGATGGGGATGACAGGTGGTAATGGACATGGTATCGCCTTTTAGATGTCCACATACATGAGAGAGAGAGAGAGAGAGAGAGAGAGAGACAGACAGACATACAGACAGACTGACTATGTCTAGACGGCCGAGGGCTTTGTCCCGCATTGTTGCGTCAGTGAGTGCGTTCGTTTGTGCGTTCGCTACATGGCGCATATGGCTGGCCTTCCAAGGCAACGCCGATGGTGCCATTTTTTTAGTGTCTTCTATTATTTGTTCCGCATAAGGCGAAAGCATTCCAAAGATAAAAAGTAAACATGTTAGCTAATAAATAAGCAATTGATGAAATGGGTAAATAAATACACGGGTAGTTAAATGAATAAGTTGATAAGTAAATAAATAATGAAAAAGTAGATTAACAAATAGGTAGATAGGTCACTATAAAGAAGAAGAACAAGAAGAGGAAGAAGAATATGAAGGAAGAAATGTGTGCACAGTTGTTCCATAAAGATCGCGAAATATTATTTTTTCAGGACGAAAGTAAATATTTTTGTATTTCATCGGTGATAATAACCAGTGCTTATATCCATGTAGATCAGGGGTTCCCTTTTTTCTCCAATTCTCCACTTTTTAGTGAGCTAACTCTCCATTTCCCACCACAGCATCGGTCTTTGACAAATTCGATTTTAACCCATACAGTGTTTAGTGTAACCCAACAGTGTTGTCACTTTTACCCAAACATGACTTACAATACCTCATATATTGGTTATTTTTGTTATTAAAACAGTCTGTAAATGGTTGTGATTTGTAAAGTAAGTCAACATTTGGATGTAATGTATTAGATTTTGAAGCACTATCGATTATTTGTGGGTGGAAACAAATTCACGAAATGTGACAACAAGAAGACATCAGAAACAAACAAAAAGAAACAAAAACACATCGATAAAAAAAAAGAGTGGTTCTTCTGTTCGACCGGTCATTCCCCACTTGGCAACTCCGCCATTCCCCACCAGTGGGGAATTCCCCACAGGTTAAGAACCACTGATGTAGACAGTATCGTCAGAGAAGTGGTAAAGAAAAAATAGTCTATAGTTACTATATATATATATATATATATATATATATATATATATATATATATATATATATATATGTGTGTGTGTGTGTGTGTGTGTGTGTGTGTGTGTGTGTGTGTGTGTCTATATTCTTTATATATATATATATATATATATATATATATATATATATATATATATACAGTTTACAGTGATACCTTGACATAAGATCGCCCTAACGTACGAAAAGTTTGGGATTGAATGTTTTTTTTCTTTTAATTTACACCCTAACATACGACGAAATATTTGAGATACGATGTGGTGATGCGCGATAATTTGAAACGCCAGCGGTAGGTGGTAAAGTGTTCGCTCGGTTCCCGACGATTACCGACACTTCAGTTCGTGTGTTGTCTTCTCGTTTACTTTTTTGATGTTTGTTCGTCGTGTTTGTACCTGTTTAGTGTATTATTATTTTGACTATTGTGCATAATCATGGGTTCTAAAGCTAAGGACAAGGATATAAAAAAAATAAAAATCTCGATAGAGGTAAAATATGAAATAATTGCAAAACTCAAGCGTGGTGTGTGGGTGAGTGACTTAGTCAAAGAATATGGACGCAATGCATCAACAATATCTACGACCATTAAGCAGAAAGATGCAATAAAGAAGGTGCAGCCTTCCAAAGGCGTCACCATTACCTCGAAACTTAGAACAGACCAACATAATTTGAGTGCCTACTTTTAATATGGATTAAGGAGAAGGAGTTGGCTGGTGACTGTTACGGAAACAATAATCTCATAATAGTTAGAGATTGGGTGGTGACTCAGAAAGAGATCTTGCTATCTTCCAAGACCTTACACGTGATGCAGCTAAGAAGGAGGGAGAACCACCGGAAGGTACTGTTGGTGAGGAATTTAAAGGCAGTCGTGGATGGTTGAAAAAAAAAAGAACTGGCATTCACTATGTAATTAGACATAGAGAAGCATTCAGTGCAGATATTAAGGCAGCTGAAGACTTCATAAAGACTTTTGAATCTATTGTAACTCAAGAAGGATACATACCACAGCAAGTTTTCAACTGAGATGAAACTGGGCTGTTTTCTTGATAAATTTTGACACTTTTCTCTATGTCACGAGCCACTTTGCTACTCCTGGTAGGATTTGGGTCTCGTTCCTTCAGGGTTTCCAGGGCATTTCCGATACTTCCGAGACATTCTCTAAGAGTTTTGATGCCCAAGCCACGCACAGGTTCTTCTTCCTCATTTCCCTCTTTTTCTGCCTCCTGTGATGCCTTGTCTAGCTCTATAAGTTCATCATTTGTGAGAGGTTTACCATGGCTTTCCAAAAGATCTTGAACATCATCATCATCATCAACTCCATCGAAGCCAGCCTCATGGCACAGATTTACGATGTCATCTCTGATCGCACCGATGTTGTCTTCAGCGAAGCCTGGGAAGTTATGCACATATTCTGGCCATACTTTACTCCACGCCAAGTTCATGGTAAAGTTCTTCACTTCGTCCCAAGATGACTTGATGTTGTCTAAGGCATGCTTAATGTTATAAGACTTCTACCATTCTCTGATAGTGGGTTTGCCAGGCCCATCTGTGCTCTTTATCAATTGCTGCATGGTTCGCCGCTGGCAATAAGCTTTGAATGTCTTGATGACTGATCCATCGGTTGGATCACAGCTTTGGTGTTTGGAGGGAGGAACATCACCTCGATATTATCCGCCCAGTCTTCCATAGCCTTTGGGTGGCTGGAAGCATTGTCAACTATCAGTAATGACAGTGGAAGACAAAAGATCACGATGGGATGTAATTATAGTGGAGGAAAAAATATCACGGTAGGATATAATGTCACTGGAGGACAAAATATAATTTTAGGAAGGGATGCCGGACATAATGTCAATGAACGACGGGAGGCCGGCTTGAATCACGGTGACGCAGGGACACAACATGTACAAAAGAGATCGGATGACCGTGATCGACCAGATGTCCGTGGTGGGGGAAATGTTAATGTTAATTTTGATGGGAGAAATGTTAATGAGGCATTGAATGTCAATGAAGGGCCAAATAATAGTATAGAGCAAGGTATAAATAAAAAACAAAATTATAATGTAAGACATGATATTGAAACTCAAAATGTGTCAAAAAGAAATAATCACGAGTTTCTTAAAACCATGTACTTTAATGCTCGTAGTATTAGGAACAAATTTCAAGGAATACAGGCGTATGTCAAAAGCGAAAATCTCGATATGATAGGAATAACTGAGACATGGTTGAATGGTACAGAGTTCGAAGCTGAATTTAATATTGCGGGATTTAAACACTTTCATCAGGATAGAAACCACAAGAAAGGTGGGGGTGTTCTGTTGTACCCAAACAAATGGACAAAAAATGAATATAGGTGTAATATATAGGCCAAAGACATTATCATTAGCAGACGACAAACTGTTATTTCAAGAACTGTCTAGTTTCTGCAACCGGTATTTATTGATAATGGGTGATTTCAATTTTACTGACATTGATTGGATGACCCTTGAACATGGCCATATAGGTAGTCGCTTGATTGATTTTCTTGGTGACAATTACTTAATTCAGCATGTAAAAGAGCCCACAAGATATGGAAACTTACTCGATCTATTGATCACTAGCCGCGAAAGCATGGTAACTGATGTAGAATTCGGTGAATCTGTTGCAAATAGCGATCACAACTTAGTTTCAAACTCCTAAACAATTTTAGAATGGATACTTGTGTTTCTAAAATACCCGATTTCAGTAAAGCTCAGCTCATAGGACTACGTCAGGAGCTTCAGCTTACAGATTGAGAGGCAAAATTAAACGAAAGGCCTGTAGATCAGATGTGGGAAATATTTCAAAATACGCTCACTAAGATGATTCAAACTTACATTCCTTTTAAGGACAGACGTCCCCCAAATCAGGCTCGCCCAAAGTGGCTCGACAAAGAAACTGAAAAAGGTATTGCTAAAAAGAGACAGGCTTATAAGAAATATAAATGCTCGGGTGCATCTAATGACTATGAAAGTTATGTATCAATACAGAGAGACTTAAAAAAGACAATAAGAAAAAGAAAACGACAATACGATTTGAACATCGCTGATAAATCCAAAGTGAATCCCAAAGAATTCTATAGTTACATTAGAGATAAAAAGGTTGTTAGGAATCACATTGGTCCATTATTATCTGCTGACGGTCAACTTGAATATTCAAATGAAGGAATGTGTAATATCTTTAACAATTATTTTAGCTCGGTATTCGTAAACGAAACACCTCAAAGTGAATTCCAAACTGAAACCTGTGAAAAGTTTAGGGTAAACTTACTACGGTAAATATAACAAAAGAAAAAATTAAAAGGTGTATAGATAAACTCAAAGTTAATAAAACACCAGGGCCTGACGGTTGGCATCCAAGAATCTTAAAGGAAATAAAAAATGAGATTGTTGTTCCATTAGAAATTATTTTCAAGAAATCCATCATATCCGGAGATGTCCCAAGAGAATGGAAGCTAGCTAACGTTACTCCCATATTCAAAAAAGGTGACAAAAAGAAACCAAATAACTATAGGCCTATAAGTTTGACTTCAATCGTAGGAAAAATAATGGAAACTATCATCAGAGATGCTATCGAACATCATTTAGAAAGTAACCGTTTGATAAATGATAGCCAGCATGGTTTCAGACGGAAACGTTCTTGCGTGACTAACTTACTCGAATTCTACAACACAGTTATCTCGAATTATGACAAAAGAAACAATATAGATTTAATATATCTAGACTTTGCAAAAGCTTTTGATACTGTCCCACACGAAAGACTAATTACTAAATTAGCTTTACACGGAATAAGTGGTAGCCTATTAAGTTGGACTAGTAATTGGTTGAATGGTCGAAAACAGAGTTGTTTTAAATGGAAAAACATCTAGATGGAAAAATGTTACAAGTGGAGTTCCTCAGGGTTCCGTTCTTTGACCACTTCTATTCATAGTATATATAAATGATATAGACCATGGACTAATATCTACTGTTTTCAAGTTTGCTGATGATACAAAACTGTGCGGAATGGCAAATGATCACTCAAACCAATTAGATATTCAAGAAGATTTAGATAAATTACATCAATGGCCTGAAAAGTGGCTAATGAAATTTAACACAAGTAAATGCAAGGTAATGCACATAGGTAAAAATAACAGTAAGTACGATTACAAGTTATTTGGAAATTCGTTAACAAAAGTGGATAGTGAAAAAGATCTCGGCGTAATTATCAGTAACGACCGCAAATCATCCAAGCAGTGTATTTCAGCCTCTGAGAAAGCAAATAAGATTCTGGGACTGATTGCGCGATCTTTTGATTTCAAATGTCCATCACTCATTAACAAGCTTTATAAATCGTTAGTTCGTCCACATTTGGAATATGCTGTTTCCGTATGGTCACCGAATCTCATTAAAGACATTGACAGACTGGAAAAAGTACAACGGCGAGCCACAAAACTGATTCCAAATATCAAAAATAAATCATACGAAAATCGACTAAAACATATGAATCTGTTTTCCCTAAAAAAGCGTAGACTCAGAGGTGACTTGATACAGGTCTTTAAGATTTTAAAGGGAATTGACAACATCAAAAGTGACCAAATTTTCACATTGAATGAGAATCAGACAAGAAACAATGGTCTCAAACTGTCCGGAAATAGATTCAATTTGGAAGTAGGTAGAAACAACTTTGCCAACCGTGTAGTTAATGAATAGAATAAACTTCCTGCACAGGTAGTGCAATGTAGATCAGTTCGAAGCTTTAAGAATCATTTAGATAAACACCTAAGCAAGATGCTGTAATGATTATAATTTATCTTATATTATTTGTTTTTGTTTTGTTATCATTTGTCTGTTTGATTTTCATTTATTATTAGTTATATGTCAATTCATTATTATTTACTATTTACCTATTTGTTTATTATTTAAATATACCTATGCATTTATTTATGTATTTTATTTGTTATTTACATTATTATAGTTTTTATTTATTATTTTATTATTATTATGATTTTTTTTCTTTCGCATCCGACCTAGATATGGACCAAAAGGTCTCCTGTCGGCATGCTCCGCCTTTGTAATCCTTTGAATCGGTTGGCAATGTTAGCTGATGCATACTCCTTAAGAGTTGGAGACAGATATGATGTAAAATAGTCCTGGTGAATTGAAGTGGTCAGCCATGCCTTTGGATTTGATTTCCATACCACAGGTAAGTATTGCTTCAGTAACCCCTTGAGTGCTCTTGAGTTTTCTGAGTGGTATATGAGGAGTGGCTTTAGCTTAAAATCCCCTTCTGCATTGCCTCCAATAACAGGGTTAAGCGGTCCTAAGAGGCTTTAAACCCCTTCGCACTTTTTTCTTCCTTGTCAATATAGGTCTTACTGGTCATCCTCTTCCAGTAAAGTCCTGTTTCATCATGATTTATAACTTGTTTCTTGCTGTACCCTTTCTCTTCCATGCACTTTTCTAATTCTGGCTTGAATTTGTTTGTAGCCTCTTTGTGGGCACTAGCAGCCTCACGTGTGACCTTGATATTATGGAGAGCTGAACGTCGCCTGAATTTATCAAACCACTCTTTGCTTGCTTTAAATTCAAAGTCTTCCATTCCTATTTCTACCTTCAGTCAATGCTTTCTGACAGATTAAATTCAAAGACAGAGCCATATTTTGACGATTCTGGTCGTCGATCCACAATTTGAGCAACCTTTCCATCGTATCCATTAGGGTTGATTCACACTATCGGTCCGGTCGCGCTCCACTCCCGCTCCGCTCTCGGTCCGGTCCAATATTGTCTCATTAATTTCAATGGAAGCATTCACACTGGCGCTCTCGCTCCAGTCTCGCTCCGGTCACGGTTCCGTCAAAAGATATTTTTACTGGAGCGAGACCGGAGTGTGACTGGACCGTGAGCGCCAGTGTGAACTCAGTTGCCACGGTCCTGCTCCTCCTGCTCCACTCCAGTCGAGATTCAGCCTTCATATAAGCAAGTAGTGTTACCTTCTGTCCTACCAAACCATGGATAATCCAAAGGAAACACCACAATGGGATCATGAGAAAGTTAGAAAAATGATAAAAATACATTTTCTTTTTAATTGTCACTGATACAATGACAATCCGTACAGCGAGGATATTCATAAGCACCAACTGAATAAAATATAACCTACAAAACTTACTTTAATTTTGTGGATTTAGATGAAATGCTAATAGAATTAGTCAAAAGGTAAACCAGAGCTGTATGACCTGACTTCGCTGCACTACAGTGATAATGTTTGCATACTTATCATATTGCCAAGGTACTGAGAGAAAAAAATACATATTATTAACCGAAGAAAGAAATTCCATATGTATAATAACAACCTATTATCCACTGCGGAAATGCATCTCCTTAGCTCACTCAACAAATATTCCTACACAAGTTTGTTTGTCTACTTATATTTTATCATTTTGCCAAGGCATTGAACCAGCTGGGGAGCTGAAATAATCTTTCAGTGTTTCTCTCGCGCCAAAAGCCTCCTTTGTAGCATTTCCCCCTCTTCCTCTCATTGGACGTACTGTGTTTGATGGAGGCATGACAACAGTATCTGGTAATGCAACAGTATTTGGGTGTATCAGATTGTGAAGTATGCATGTTGTTGTAATGATTGCATTAGCGTTAGAAGTCATAGCTTTAAGTTTCCTGAAATATATTCTGAAGGTTTGCACTAGAATACCAAATGTGCACTCAACTATCCTCCTGGCTCTAGATAATCTATAATTAAAAATCCTCTTCTCTACCTTATGTTCAGTCTGTGAACCTGGGTAGGGCCTCATCAAATTTCTCTTCAGCGGGAAAGTCTCATCTCCCACTATAACGTATGGTGCAAGCACATCAGTGCCAGGAAGTGCAGCATCTTCTTGTACATTTCAAGTCATCCTCAATTTTGGATAGTATTTTCTCAAATGTTCCTTTGTTCATTCTGAAATAGCTGTGGAATTTACTCTCATCATCAATAAGACGAGGATACAGAGTATGAAATTCTCCTATCCTGCAACATAGGATGAACCCACAATCTCTTTCTTTTTCTATTTTTTTTTTCTTCTTCTTCATCAAGTGCAATAGCGATTATTGCCAACTCGGCGTCAGAAAAGTCACACATCCTTCGTAACTGATGGTAAGACTTCTACTGGTGTCGAGGGAGGGGGGATGACGGGAACGAGAGCGGACCGATAGTGTGAATACCTCAGAACCGAGAGCGGAGCGCGACCGGACCGATAGTGTGAATCAACCCTGAATACCTCAGAACCGGAGCGGAGCGAGAGTGGAGCGCGACCGGACCGATAGTGTGAATCAACCCTTATTGGCTCACTGTGTTTTGTTAGCAATTTGCTCTGCAGATGCGTTGCATTCTCCACAGCTTTTTTTTTTTTATAGCCTCACGATTCTTCAACACCGTCCAGACTGTCTCCTGGGTTAGGCCCAAGTTACGACTTATGGCAGACGTACCTTCTCCCTGCTCTTTCCACTTCAAAATATCTAATTTTACCTCACTCCTCTTTCGCTTTGCCTTTTCAACCCCAGCAGTGTCTGTAGAACGTTATGTGGCCATTATGGGTGCGTCACTGTGCGTCGTGATAATAAAAAAAAAAAAAAAAAAAAAAAAACCGCACGGATTTAATTTGTGTTCAAAGGGAAACGCGGGAAGAGACTGATTGTTGTGGTGGCCGCACGACGTGGTGGCGCTACGGTACGGTGTAAACAAAACACGAGCGGATACCGTATCTGTGAATTTTTCTTACCGTAGAATCGAGGGTAGCAATTACCAAATACCGTAACTGTGAAATTACCGGATAAGGACTCATATATATATATATATATATATATATATATATATATATACTGTATATATATATATATATATATATGTATATATATACTGTATATATATATATATATATATTATATATTTATATAAATATATGGTATATTATATATATATATATATATGTGTGTGTGTGTATTGTATATATATATATATATATATATATATATATATATATATATATATATATATATTGTAGTTTTTATTGTGAGAGATGGCAACTGCGAGCCACGCTCGTAGACGCTGCCCCAAGCACGGGTAGTCAGTTACTCGCCAACAAGCATTCTGTAAGCCGGTGAAAATAAAACCCTAACATGGCGCAGTAGTGATCCTTCCTACGTGTCTACGATGACCACCCCGAGACGCCCTAGGCTCCTTGCCGCATCAGGTAGACGGAGGGAAGGAGGAAGCCTCCTCGCACAGGCTCAGACGCTCTTACTGGCCCAGCAGGGAGCCATAGCGGCTTTGCAGCAAGACATGGCGGCGATGGGGACACCAAGACACAAGACCCTCAAGGACATCACCAACCCACGGCTGTTCCGGCTGAAGGAGCAGACCCTGCAGTACAGGTTCACCATGCGCTTTCTACCAGGGAGACACAACGCAGCAGCCGTCTTCCTATCCAGGTATCCCGTGGCCAAGTCTAATCCGGACGAGGTGGATGAAGAGCAAGACGTCGCTATCGCCCCAGCCATATCAGCAGCTACTGTAGCCGCCCTTGACCTGAGTGGGTGCGCCACCATCGACGAAGAAATGGTGCTGCAAACGGCCCTTGAGGACCACACCTACCAGTCAATGGTGTTAAGAGTGAGCAGCAGCAATTGGGAGTCCCACAGGTCACGGGAGCCTGCCTGCCTGCGGCCCTTCTACGGTGTACGAGACAGACTGGCAGTGTCCCGTGGTCTAGTCACCTATACCTATGATTAGGGATGTGTGCGGCTTGTCATCCCTGAGGCTCTGCGACAACGAGTGGCAGCTAGCCTTCACGCCAGCCATCAGGGCCTCGAATCCATGCTAAGAAGGGCTAGATAGACGGTGTACTGGCCTGGAATGGAGGGTGACCTGCAGCATCACAGGGCTGTAACTAGTAAGCTGTTACTGGGCTAGTGACACAGAGAGAGATTGACAGTCGGTTTGGGTTTTGCCCCTTTATTTGGAGGAGTCTGGCATTCACACGCGTGTTGGCCGGCCCTAGTCTGAAAGGATACTGACCGTGACCTGACCTCACACGCCTTTAAGTACCTTCGGTGCGTACCGAAATGTAGCGTCCCTGTGGCTGGGACAGGGTTGCCAGGCGTAGCCCGGAATTGTGCTTTCATGCGGATACAAATGCATGTAGTACGGGCGTAATATTGACTTAACCTAAACACACGTACTATAAGGCCGAAGGCCAGCTGTTTGTACCCCACATATCCCATCCTTGTCTCTCCCACTTCTGCAGCGGCGATACTGTCAGCCGAAATATTGCGTAGGAGCACGTGTGGGGGAAATCCGTTCACCATAGGGCCACATGTAACTCCTGCAACGCCAACGCGCCGTCACAACCACCTGAGCCCCCCATTCTCACTCCACCCCCCACTTACCCTTTTCAGCAGACGGTGGCAGACCTCTTCCAGCTGGCAGGTCAAACATACCTAGTCTACGCCGACCGACTCATTGGTTGGCTAGAGGTTGCGCACCTACCCTCGGATGCCACGTTCAGCGAAATTATGAAGCACCTAAGGCCCCACCAGATGGGGGCCCCAGAACAACTCTACTGACGGAGGTACGAACCTAGTGAGTGGGGAAATGACCGCTTTCCTCGGGAGATGGGGCGTCACGACCCGCCTCTCCTCCGCTCAGTACCCTCAGTCCAACGGCCGAGCCGAGGCCGCCGTGAAGACAGCCAAGAGGATTCTGCGAGACAACACAGGGACCAGCGGCAGCCTGGACAACGACAAGGTGTCGCTTGCCCTCCTCCAATACCTCAACACCCCGCTACGGGAAGGGAACGCATCCCCCGCACAATTGACGACTGGCAGACAGCTACGTGATGGAGTCCCCACGGCCAAACAGAACTACAGAGTCAATTGTGAGTGGCAGCGGACCCTGGAGGAGAGGGAGACTCAGATGGCGCAACACCATGTAGAGATACGACAGAAGAGCACGGGCCAGCAACGTCGACGGCGCCGCCTGCAGCCGGGAGCCCGTGTGTGGGTTCAGGACCAGACTACCAAGGCATGGAGCAAGTCTGGTACCGTAGTCGAAATCCACCCACACCGCCAGTACGCAGTGAGGATGGACGGAAGTGGTCGAATCTCACTGCGCACCCGCGGCCACTTGAGAATGGCCGCGCCACCACGGGGGCCATTATCTCCCGGGGGTTCACCCGAACCACAACCACCGACCCAGGGGACGCCTCCGCCTGCTTCCCTGAGAAGGGAACGTCCTCAGAGGCACAGGTCTCAGCCGAGATGGCTGGACGACTACGTAAAATAGCTATTCAATTTTGTTCATATTGTATGTCATTGGAATTACCATTTATTTTGTTATGTTCGATAAAGTCAGATTGTCAAGGTATTTTATTTTTTTCCCTCACAATCTTAAGGGGGAGATGTAGGAGTTTTTATTGTGAGAGCTGGCAACTGCAAGCCACGCTCGTAGACGCTGCCCCAATCGCGGGTAGTCAGTTACCCGCCAACAGGCATTCTGTAAGCCGGTTAAAATAAAGCCCTAACATATATATATATATATATATATATATATATATATATATATATATATATATATATATATATATATATATATATATATATATATATATATATATATAGTGTGTGTGTAATTTACCTAGTTGTATTTTACGGGAAGGGGAGCTATGCTCGTGTGTCCCGTCTCCATATCTCATTTTATCTAGACTGTTTTTAAATTCGTGTATCGTTTTTGCACACACCACATTTTCATCTAACTTGTTCCAAACGTCTATTATCCTGTGGGGAAAGCTGTTCTTTTTCAGGTCTCTTCTATAATTGTCTTTCTTGATTTTCTTTCCATGTCCTCTTGTATCTCTACTGACCCATTTTATTAGATCCTCTCTATCAATAATTTCCATGACTTTCATGATTATATAAATAGTTATCAAGTTTCCTCTCTTCTTTGCTCCAATGTCCGTCGTTCAAGTTTTGCCAGCCTCTCCTCTTATGATAGTTCTGAGGGCGTTGGTGCCAATTTCGTAATTGCTCTTTGTATTCTTTCAAGTTTTGTTATACATTTTTTTTGTACTTTGTGATCACGTCGTCACTGCATACTCCAATTTTGGCTTTGTCAAAGTGACTAGTATTTTCTTCACCATTTCTTCGTCCAGGCATGTAAATGCCATTTTGATTGTTCTTATAAAATTATGAGTTTCTCCAAAAATTTTGTTTATATGTTTATGACTCCTAGGTCCTTCTCATTTTCCACTTTTTAATTTCCTCCTCTCCCAATTTATATGATCCCACTATTCTTCTTTTTTGCTTCTTCCAAATTCCATTATACTACACTTCTTAATGTTGAATTCCATCTCTCACTTCCTACTCCATTCCCATACTTTATTGAGATCACTCTGCAGCGACTCGACTTCGGTGCTCACTTTCAACACTTTTGCATCATCTGCGAAGAAGCTCATATAACTTTCAATTCCTTCATCCATATAATTAATGTATATAGCAAACATTATAGGGGACAAAACCGTTCCTTGTGGAACTCCACTAATCACCTCATCCCAATTGGAATGTTTGTCTCTTATCACCACTCTAATTTTCCTTTCATGCAAGAAGTCTTCCATCCACTTAAGTAGTTTCCCCTGTATTCCTCCTATAGTTTCTAATTTCTTTAGCAATTTCTTATGTGACACCTTATCAAAAGCCTTTTTTCAGGTCTAGAAATGCACAATCAGCCCATCCATCTCTTTCTTGTATTATATCAAAGGATTACAAAGGCGGAGCATGCCGACAGGAGACCTTTTGATCCATATCTAGGTCGGGTGCGAAAAAAAATCATATTAATAATAAAACAATAAATAAAAACTATAATAATGTAAATAACAAATAAAATACATAAATAAATGCATAGGTATAGTTAAATAATAAACAAATAGGTAAATAGTAAATAATAATAAATTGACATATAACTAATAATAAATGAAAATCAGACAGACAAATGAAAACAAAACAAAAACAAATAATATAAGATAAATTATAATCATTACAGCTTCTTACTAAGGTATTTATCTAAATGATTCTTAAAGCTTCGAACTGAACTACATTGCACTACCTGTGCAGGAAGTTTATTCCATTCATTAACTACACGGTTGGCAAAATTGTTTCTACCTACTTCCAAATTGAATCTATTTCCGGACAGTTTGAGACCATTGTTTCTTGTCTGATTCTCATTCAATGTGAAAATTTTGTCACTTTTGATGTTGTCAATTCCCTTTAAAATCTTAAAGACCTGTATCAAGTCACCTCTGAGTCTACGCTTTTTTAGGGAAAACAGATTCATGTGTTTTAGTCGATTTTCGTATGATTTATTTTTGATATTTGGAATCAGTTTTGAGGCTCGCCGTTGTACTTTTTCCAGTCTGTCAATGTCTTTAATGAGATTCGGTGACCATACAGAAACAGCATATTCCAAATGTGGACGAACTAACGATTTATAAAGCTTGTTAATGAGTGATGGACTTTTGAAATCAAAAGATCGCGCAATCAGTCCCAGAATCTTATTTGCTTTCTCAGAGGCTGAAATGCACTGCTTGGATGATTTGAGGTCATTACTGATAATTACGCCGAGATCTTTTTCACTATCCACTTTTGTTAACGAATTACCAAATAACTTGTAATCGTACTTACTGTTATTTTTACCTATGTGTATTACCTTGCATTTACTTGTGTTAAATTTCATTAGCCACTTTTCAGACCATTGCTGTAATTTATCTAAATCTACTTGAATATCTAATTACTATTGAATAGAAAACACATCAAGTTTGTGACACATGATCTTCCTTGTCTAAATCCAAACTGCCTCGGATTTAGTATATTGTTTTTTCAAAATGCTTTACCCATCTGATTTTGATCATTCACAAATTTTAGCTACCATACTTGTAAGAGAGACCGGTCTATAGTTTGTAGGATCTTCTTTGTTTCCCCCCTTATTAGTACTATATTTGCTCTTTTCCAATCTTCTGGAACTTTTCCTTCCTTCAATGAAGTGCTTATTAGACCATTGTCTCAAAATCTAGTTTGCCATTTCATCCGGACCATGCGATTTTCTAACATCGAGATTATTCAAGTGATTCATTATTTCATTCTTTGTTACTTCTATCTTTTTCATAGGGGGGACTTTCCCCTCCCATTCGACATCTCTAAGTTGTATGTTCTCTCTCGTAAACACTGACTTAAAATGTTTGTTCATAATTTCTGCCTTTTCTATTTTCTCTGTGTATTCTATTCCTCCTTGTCATAGTTTCTCTAATTGTTTGTTTTTCAGTTTATTGTTTACAAATCTATAAAGTAGTTTTGGTTCATCTTTACATTTTTCTATGACATCCTTTTCATATTTTCTCTTTTCTTCTCTGCGCACTTGTACATATTAATTTCTATGACCAGTATATATTTTCATTTTTTTGTCTTTCTTCTATTTTATCCAAGCTTTATCCCTTCCATCTTTTAACTCGCTACATCTTTTGTTGTACCAACATTCTTTATATCCTTTTTCTTGTTTATGTCTTGGAACATACTTCTCCACTCCTTCCTCATAAATTTTTGTCAAGATTTTCCATTTCCCTTCTACTGTTGTTCCTCTTTGTATATCCTTTCCGAGTCTGCTTTTTGAAAAAGAAAACTTTCTTATTTTATCAAAATTTGTTTTACCATACATCATTCTTCCCTTTCTATATTGTCCATTTTTCTCATGTATTTTCCTTCATTTAGTTCCAGTTCAACAAATATGTGGTCACTTTTACTTAGTGGTGTCTTATATTCAATCTTGTCTACTATTTCAGGTTCTGATGTGATTATTAGGTCTAGTCTCGATGGCATCCTCCTCATTTCCAAACCTAGTATTCTCTTGTATCCATTGTGTCATTTTATGTTTTATAATCATATCAAGTAGTACATTTCCCCATAGGTCGTCTCCACCCTTCACTGTCATCTCTTCCCAGCAGATTTCTTTACAATTAAAGTCACCCATTATAACTATTCTTCCTCCATCTTCCATGACCTTATATAGTGTTATCTTTGTATCTTCTAAAGTATTCTTGTGTTCTTTCTCTTCCCTCAAAGCCGTTTTAGGAGGCACATAATTTACCACAAACTTCCTGCTCTTGTCCCTGTCGTCTATTTCCATCATAGTCATCTCCACTCTATTCTTTTCATATGTAACATTCCTCACATTTATATCCTTCTTAGTCAGGAACATAACTCCACCACCTTAAATTACTTTTCTGTTTCTAATCCAATATATACACCTGATGAGGTTGGTTACCTCATCTTTGTAGAAGATGGTTACCGTCCCAGTTGTAGGAAGGAGTAAATCAAACTTCGATACTGTTTGGGACTTATATTCGATTCGTCCGTCCGCCATGACATACATAATACATAGAGAATAGATAAACGCTTTGTAAAACGTATACAAATAAAACTATATGTAAATACATTTAACAATATAACAGTCATCCTCATATGAGATACAATATTTGGAACATACTGTATTATTTATAATAGACATATATAATGATTTGATAAAGATTAACAATTTTATGTACAGTTGAAGCTATGTACACTTAGGAGACACTACAGCAGTTGTGGCGTGTACATTACTCCCCCCCGAGTGACTGGTGAAATAAGCCAGTCTTGGATGTCCGGGGATGGAAGCGCAGTTGACGGGAGTGTCCGTTGGTTGTGTTTGCCTGGGAACCACGTCCGCTGAGGGAGGGACAGGCTGGTCCATGATGACTGATTCGTGGGCAGCGGCTGGGGGGTGGTCCCCTTCGACTGCGGCAAGGCAGGTTTTCGGCGACTGCGCGGCAGGAGTGGTCCACGTCGGCCGCAGGCGAAGGTTGATGGTGCGGCGCCGGGGGGTGGGTGCGGCGGCAGGCTGAGGCTGCGGCGCCGGCGGTGGTAGTTGCTGCGGCGCCGGCAGTGGGGGGGGTGCGGCGGCAGGCTGGTGTTGCGGCGCCGGCAGTGGTGGGTGCGGCGGCAGGCTGGTGCTGCGGCGCCGAGGGGCGGGTGCGGCGGCAGGCTGGTGCTGCGGCGCCGGCAGTGGTGGGTATGGCAGCAGGCTGGTGCCACGGCGCCGGGGGTGGGTGCGGCGGCAGGCGGAGGCTGCGGCGCCGGCGGTGGTGACAGCGGGGGCGGCGGCGGCTGGGCAGGGGCGGTCCTGAGCGGCGGCAGGCGGAGGCTGCGGCGGCGGCGTCTGGGCAGGGGCGGTCCTCGGCGGCTGCGGCGGAGGTGACTGCGGCGGCTGGGCAAGGGGCGGTCCTCGGCGGAGGTGGCTGCGGCTGGGCGGGGGCGGTCCTCGGCGGCTGCGGCGGTGGCGGCAGCACTGGGAGTCCAGCACTCCGGGGGTACCAATTGATGAGGTTACGCCTGCCTCCGGGGTCACCAATTGATGAGGATGGTTACCTCACCATGGCGACTGCTCCGGTCCGCACGAAGGGGTCACCAATTGATGAGGTCGGTTACCTCATCTTGGAAGAAGATGGTTATCGTCCCAGTTGTAGGAAGGAGTAAATCAAACTTCGATACTGTTTGGGACTTGTATTCGATTCGCCCGTCCGCCATGACATACATAATACATAGAGAATAGATAAACGCTTTGTAAAGCGTATGCAAATAAAACTATATGTAAATACATTTAACAATATAAAAGTCATTCTCATATGAGATACAATGTTTGGAACATACTGTATTATTTATAATAGACATATATAATGTTTGATAAAGATTAAAAATTTTATGTACAGTTAAAGCTATGTACACTTAGGGGAAACTGCAGCAGTTGTGGCGTGTTGCCACACACCATGTCCTACACTGTTGGGTGGTAATGGGCCTTTCAATTTTGTCTCCACAATTCCCATTATGTCAGGTTTTCCATCAGGTAATCATTCAGTTCATTCAAACTTGTTATTAATCCATCTAAATTTGTGAAAGATACTTTAAATTTTCTGTTACCTCCATCCTGTTTTCTGTTTCCCTTCTATTTTTCTCTCCTATGAACCATTTCCTCACTTTCATATCCACTACTCTCCAATAGAATTTCTCTTTGTCTGATTCTGTTCTGTTCTCGTTTTTTTTCCCCTCAGCCTCGATTCTTTTTGTTTTCTCTTCCTCTCTTTCCTCTTTATTCATCTCTCTTTTTATCCATACCTGTTTGTACTGATCACTTTCTGCTAGTTTTCCTGTTTTTGATAAGACAGTCTCATCTGGCATTATTTTGTGACCTGAATTTAACCTTAATTGGTCTGGTCTTGTCTATAATGTATTTCCTGAGTCCATATATTTCTTCAATTTCTTTTCCTATTTCCTGTTCACCTTCTTGAAATATCTTTAGTACTTTGTTTACTCTTTCTTTCTCCTCTCATACTCTTGTAGTCCTATTTGGATTATGTTTCTCATCCATTCCCTATATAATTATGCATTTATTTTTACCTGCTAAGTCTCTTACTATATTCTCTTTCACTCTCATCACTTTAATAACTGTGTTCTTAGTGTGTTCCTTCATCTGTTGTTTCACTCTATCTCTAAATTCAATTTTGCTATTCTCCTGAACCATTTTCCAACCATTTACCTTTTTTGCTATGGATTTGTTATTCTCTTTATTATTTCTCTTTAATTCCTCATTCTCTTCTTTTACTTCTTTTAACTGTCTTTTTAATTCCTCTATTTCTTTATTTAGGTTTTGGTTCTCCTTTTTTAGTTCTTCCAATTTATCAACTCTTTGTGTAATCAGTGCCAGTTGACTAAACCTAACCTCCCATGATTCGTTTATTTTTACTAGTTTTTCCCCTAGACTTGCTAATCGGGGGAGGTTGTCACCTCCTCCCTCATTAAATCCATAGAAATAATTATCTCCACATTCTATTGCGGTGCTCCTATCTATATTTCTAATTTTTATGCCTTTACTGATTTCTTGGACTTCATCAGTGTCATCTGAACATCTCTTGTTTACATTCCTTCTGACGTCCGGGGCCCGTTCGTCCCCTTCTTCATTTTCTTCCATTTTCCTCAATAATCCCTCCCCTTCTCTTTTTTTCCACTTTCCCACTACACCACAAGCTTTCCGCTTCCCTACTAATACAACACAGGTAATCCCTCGTTGAAATCCACGAAAATTGTGTTTCCGGAATTCCAATCTTCGCCGTCCTTTCGACGATCGTGTGTGTGTGTGTGTGTGTGTGTGTGTGTGTGTGTATTTACCTAGTTGTATTATACGGGAAAGGGAGCTATGCCCGTGGTGTCCCGTCTTTATATCTCGTTTTATCCAAGGTCTATATACACCAGGTCTAACCGTTTGAGCCGTTCTGCGCAGCTTCTGACGTCATCTGGCTGCTTCCATTTTCTCTTTGTGAAACACTGAAGAAAACTGGAACTATCAAATCCCCCCCCGTTATCTCTCTCTCTCTCTCTCTAGCTCATTGCTATTATCAGTGTGTGTGTGTGTGTGTGTGTGTGAGTTTGTGTGTGTGTGTATTTACATACTTGTATTTTGCAGGAAAGGGACATATCGTCGTGTGTGCTTATATGTGTACACGTTCACATGTGTGTGTGCGCGCGTGTGTGTGTGCGTATGTATGTGTGTGTGTATTTATATACTTGTATTTTACGGGAAGGGGAGATATTGTCGTGTGTCATTATATGTGTACACGTTCACATGTGTGTGTGTATGTGTGTGCGTGTGTGTGTATTTATATACTTGTATTTTACGGGAAGGGGAGATATCGTCGTGTGTGCTTATATGTGTACACGTTCACATATGTGTGTGTGTGTGTGTGTGTGTGTGTGTGTGTGTGTGTGTGTGTGTGTGTTTATATACTTGTATTTTACGGGAAGGGGAGATATCGTCGTGTGTGCTTATATGTGTACACGTTCACATGTGTGTGTGTATGTGTGTGATTCACTTTGGTCTTTTGGATCACGTGTTGGACTCGTGATCGACAGCTATTTCCCTCCCGGAAGAGAGCTCAGAGCTCGTATGTCCGATCTATAAACTTACACGCACACACATCCCAAACTCCCCGCCCACGAGAGTTGGAGTAACGATTCGAAGCGCAGCGATACTGAAAAAAAATCATGCTTGGGCAGGATTCGAACCAGGTATCACCGGTATTTACGTCTGCGACGTCTGAGTCTCTACCAACCGCACCACCGAATCACTTATGTACATGTGCGTGTGTGTATATTTATATACTTGTATTTTACGGGAAGGGGAGATATTGTGTGTGCTTATACAGTATGTGTACACGTTCACGTGTGTGTGTGTGTGTGTGTGCGTTTATATACTTGTATTTTACGGGAAGGGGATATATCGTCGTGTGTGCTTATATGTATACACGTTCACATGTGTGTGTGTGCGTGTGTGTGTATGTGTGTGTGCGTGTGTGTGTGTGTTTGCAGGGAAACGATGAAAATTAACATTTGGCTTACTTCCTCTTTGGTTTGAGCCACAACCCTTAATGTCACAATAAGCCATATTGTCAAGATCTATATATACCGGTATATATAGATCTTCATTGTCAGAATATAACTAATTGCGTGGAGCGGTGCGAGCGGAGGCAGCAACATACCCGAGCGACGCACCAGCTACAACTGACAGCGATGGGACGCGCGAACCCCACTTTGAGCAGCCAGGTGACGTCACGGGCCCGCTGCGCCAACACCCTCGAAATTCGGTCGGAAGTGGTTAGACCTGGTATATATATAGATCTTGGTTTTATCCAGACTGTTTTTAAATCCGTGTATAGTTTTTGCACACACCACATTTTCAGTTAACTTGTTCCAAACGCCTACTACCCTCGGAGGAAATCTGTTCTTTTTCAGGTCTCCTCTATAACTGTCTTTCTTGATTTTCTTTCCATGTCCTCTTGTATCTCTACTATCCCATTTTATTAGATCCTCTCTATCAAAAGTTTCTATGCCTTTCATGATTCTATAAAGAGTTATCAAGTCTCCTCTCTCTCTTCTTTGCTCTAATGTCTGTTGCTCAAGTTTTGTTAGTCTCTCCTCATATGACAGTTCTGAGAGTGTTGGTGCCAATTTCGTAATTGCCCTTTATATTCTTTCAAGTTTTGTTATACATTTTTTTGTACTTCGCGACCGCGTCGTCGCTGCATACTCCAATCTTGGTTTTATCAAAGTGACCAGTATTTTCTTTACCATTTCTTCGTTCAGGTATGTGAATGCCACTTTGATTGTTCTTATTAAATTATAAGTTTCTCCAAAATTTTTGTTTATATGTTTCTCAGGGGACATATTATTCATAATAATGACTCCCAGGTCCTTCTCATTTTCTACTTTTTTAATTTCTTCCTCTCCCAATTTATATGATCCCACTATTCTTTTTTTGCTTCCTCCAAGTTCCATTAAACTACACTTCTTAATATTGAATTCCATCTCTCACTTCCTACTCCATTCCCATACTTTATTGAGATCACTCTGTAGCGTCTCACAATCTTCTACATTGTTCACTTTTTTCAACAATTTTGCATCGTCCGCAAAGAAGCTCATATGACTTTCAATTCCTTTATCCATATCATTAATATATATAGCAAACATTATTGGGGCTACAACTGTTCCTTGTGGAACTCCACTAATCACTTCATCCCAATTGGAATGTTTGTCTCTTATCACCACTCTCATTTTTCTTTCATGCAAGAAGTCTTCCATCCACTTCAGTAGTTTGCCCTGTATTACTCCTGCAGTTTCTAATTTCTTTAGCAGTTTCTTATGTGGCATCTTATCAAAAGCTTTTTTCAGGTCTAGAAATGCACAATTAACCCATCCATCTCTTTCTTGTATTACATCTATTAGCCTTGAACAGAAACAAATCAAGTTTGTGACGCATGATCGTCCTTGTCTAAATCCAAATTGTCTTGGATTTAGCATATATATATATTTTTTTCCAAATGCCTTACCCATCTACTTTTGATCATTCTTTCACAAATTTTAGCTATCGTACTTGTAAGAGAGATCGGTTTATAGTTAGGTTCTTCCTTGTTTCCCCCTTTATATATTGGTACTATATTTGCTCTTTTCCAATCTTCTGGAACTTTTCCTTCCTTCAATGAACTGCTTATTAGGCTATGTATTTGGCTGTTAGTTTGCTCCTGCATTCTATCAAAATCCAGTTTGCAATTTCATCTGGTCCATGCGATTTTCTAACACCAAGATTATTCAAGTGATTCATTATTTCTTTCCTTGTTACTTCTATCTCTTCATTAGGGGGATTTCCTTCTCCCACTCTACATCTCTAAGTTGTATGTTCTCCCTCGTAAACACCGATATTAAATGCTTCTTCATAATTTCTGCAATTTCTATTTCTGTGTATTCGAGTCCTTGTCGTAGTGTCTCTAATTCTTGTTTGTTTTTCAGTTTGTTGTTTACAAATCAAAAAAGTAGTTTTGGTTGATCTTTACATTTTTCTATGACATCTTTTTCGTATTTTCTCTTTTCTTCTCTGCACACTTGTACATATTCATTTCTATAACTAGTATACATTTTCCATTTTCAGGTCTCTTGTTTTTCCTCCATTTTATCCAAGCTTTATCCCTTTTGTCTTTTAACTCCCTACATCTTTTGTTGTATCAGCACTTTACATATCCTTTTTCTTGTTTTTGTCTTGGCACATACTTTTCCACTCCTTTATAAATTTTTGTCAAAAAATTGATGTCTCTTCTACTGTTGTTTCTTCCTTGTGTATCCTTTCCCATTGTGTTTTTTTGAAAGAATTCTTTTATTTTATATAAAAAAAAAAATCCATACATCAATGTTCCCTTTCTGTATTGTTATTTTTTCCCATATATTTTCCTCATTTAGGTCCAGTCTCGATGGTTCTCCCTCATTTCTATACCTAGTATTCTTTTGTATCCATTGCGTCATTGTATGTTCTATAATCATATCAACTAGTACATTTCCCCATAGGTCGTCTCCACCCTTCACTGTCATCTCTTCCCAGCAGGTTTCTTTACAATTAAAGTCACCCATTATAACTATTCTTCCTCCATCTTCCATTATCTTATTTAGTGTTATCTTTGTGTCTTCTAACATATTTTTGTGTTCTCTCTCTTCCCACAAAGCCGTTTTAGGAGGCACAAAATTTACCACAATCTTCCTGCTCTTCCTATCCCTGTCCTCCACTTCCACCATAACCATCTCTATTCTATTGTTTCCATATGTGACATTCCTCACATTTATATCCTTCTTAGTCAGGAACATAACTCCACCTCCTTGTTTTACCTCTCTGTTTCTAATCCAATAATTATATGCACCATGTCCTACAGTGTTTGGTGGTAGTGGACCTTTCAGTTTTGTCTCTACAATTCCCATTATGCCGGTTCTTTTCCCTTTAGGTAATCATTCAGTTCATTCAAGCCTGTTATTAGGCCATCTATATTTGTGTAAGACACTTTTAGTTTTCTGCTACTTCCATCGTGTTTTCTGTTTCCGTTTTTCTCTCCTATGAACCATTTCCTCACTTTCATATCCACTACTCTCCAATAGAATTTCTCTTTGTCTGACTGTGTTTTTATCTCGTTTTTTCCCCTTAGGTTCTAGTCTTTTTGCTTTCTCATCCTCTCTTTTCTCTTTATTCATTTATCTTTTTATCCATACCTGTTTATATTGATCACTGTTTACTAGTTTCCCTGTTTTTGCTAAGATATTCTCTGAGTTCGTTTGTGACCTGAATTTAACCTTAATTGGTCTGGTCTTATCTGTATTGTATTTCCCTATTCTATGTATTTCTTATATTTCTTTCCCTGTTTCTGGTTCATCTTCTTGAACTACTTCTAATATGTTATTTACTTTTTCCTTCTTTATTCTTGTAGTTCTGTTTGGATTATGCTTCTCTTCCATCCCAAATATAATTATACTTTTTTTCGCTAAGTCTCTTACTATATTCTCCTTCTCCCTCATCTGTTGTTTATCTATATCTCTTAATTCAATTTTATTGTTCTCTTGTACTTTTTTTCTAACCACTTACCTCTTTTGCTATGGACTCTTTATTTTCTTTATTATTCCTCTTTAATTCCTCATTCTCATCCTTTACTTCTCTTAACTGTCTTTTTAATTCTTCTATTTCTTTAGTTAGGTTTTGATTCTCCTTTAATTCTTCCAGTTTATCAACTCCTTGTGTAACTAGTGTTAATTGGTTAAACCTAACCTCCCATGCTTCTTTCATTATTATTATTATTTTTTTAAGTTTCTCCTCTAGATTTACTAGTCGGGGGATGTTGTCATCCCCCCTCATTAAATCAATAAAAACAGTTATCTTCTCTTACCATTGAGCTGCTATTATCTATATTTCTGCTTTTGACACCTCTGCTTTCCTGTTCTACCTCGTCTGTGTCTGCACCCCTTCTAACGTCCGGGGCCCGTTGGTCCCCTTCCACATTTCCTTCCATTTTACTCAGTAACCCCTCCCTTTCTCCCTTTTCTTCACCTTCCCACTACACCACGAGGTTTCCCCTTCCCTACTAATACAACAAAGGTACTCCCTCGTTGTTGAGATAGACGAAACTTTAATTTTTCCTGGAGTTCCAAACTTTGCTGTCACTTTGACCGACGTGTGCGTGCGTGCGCGCGCGCGTGTGTACTTATATCAATCAATCAGCCATCCTGGGTCCACTGCTGAACAAAGGCTGTGACAACCTCTGCCATGTCACTCCTGCAAACTTCTCTTTTGTCTCCCTACCTTTTGTCTTGTCCTCCTCTTCCATACTTCCCCATCTCGCAATATCTATTCTATAAGACACTTGCTCCATTACTCATTAGTAGGTCGCGCTTTTTTACTGCCTCCACAATATATTTCACTCTAGTCTGCTCTCTCACCCAACTTGCTCTCTTTCGGTCTCTCAGCATTATTCCCATCATTGATCTCTCCATTCTCATCTGTGCAGTCTTTAGCCTTGTTTCCATCACCTTCGTCAATTTCCAAGTCTCACGCCCGTGGATTATTGCTGGCAGAATGCATTGATTGTAAACTTTACGTTTCAAACATAAAAGTAGAGAGCCTCTCAGGATTTTATTATACTTACCAAACACTTTCCAACCAATTGTAATGCATATTTTTATTTCAATATAATGGTTTTTGGTCACTTTCACCATCTGGCCTAGATTATTATACTCTTCAACATCTCCAAGACTTTCATCATCAATTACAATCTCTTTACTTTGAACTTTCGTGTTGAACATTACTTTGGTTTTACTCTTATTAATTTTTAAACTTACGTTGAGACTTTCCTATTTCAGATCACTCAGCATATCTTGCAAGTCTTCTGCTCTTTCTGAAATAAGAATAATGTCATCCATAAATCTTAAGTGGTTAAAATGTTCGCCATTAATCTTCAAACCTTTCTCTTCCCAATTCAACCTTCTGAAAATAATTTCCAAGCAATTTTTAAGTAATTTTGATGAAATTTATTATCTTGTACTTCTTGCTCGATCTTGATATTTTCCATATCTCTATGTAGTCAAATTACAGTAGTACCTTTCACTTAAATCTTTTCTAAAACCCTTACGATCTGTTCGTTTGCACCCTGCTTGCATGGCAAGTTTATTATTGTTACTTGTTCTACAGAGTCAAAGGCATTTTCTCGATTAGTTGATATATCGCCGGCAAATAGTCTAGAGTTGAATGTCTATTTCTAAAGCCTGCCTGTTCTCTCAGTTGGTTTCCATCCAAAACTTTACTTATCCATCTAAAATTTGACTTAGTCTATTTGACATGATCTTGGAGAATACTTTATATACATTTGATAGCAAGCTAATAGGCCGGTAGTTACTAAGGTCCTTCTGGTCTCCTTTTTTATGAGCCAAAATCACTACAGAATTGCACCAGGATTCAGGAAAGTTTTCTTGACATAAGCACTGAGTTAAAACTGAGCTAACCTGATATGAATTTACCCCTGTGTCTTTCAAAAGATCTATCGATATACCATCTTTCCCAGGTGCTTTTCCTCGTTTCATATTTTAGAGCAAATTCTATTTTTTCCTTTGTAATTGGTACACTACTACTGTCTACATATGAATTTACTGACTCAACTACGGTTTTCAACGAGGAAAGCTCTTGGTAAAATTCTTCTAACCGTTTTACCTTTGTCTCTACATTTAATGATCTCTCCATTTCAATCCTTCAAACATATTATTTTCTGTCTTCCTAAAGTATGTCTGAAATAGGTCCCTTTCATGCTTTTACCTTTCCAAATAGTTCCATCTATTTCATCCATATATCTCTTTTCTCTGATCTCTGCCTTTTGTTGATAAGCTTGTTTAGTTCTACTCTCTGTTTCGTCTCTCCTGCTTTTAATCAGCATAATCTTTCTTCTTTTAATTAGGTCATTTTTAGCTTAGGGATATTTGTTTTCTCTAATACTTTTTGTACTTCGTTCTTTCTCTGCTGATTCTCTAATGACATTCATTAAATTCAAATTCACACCTTCAACGGTGTCCTTGTTAATTCTTTGAACATCGAATCTATTTTTAATTTCTAGCTGAAATTCCTTCTTGTTATCCTTAACCTTCACAAGAATTATTTTCTTTTTTAAAACTAGTTTATTTCTCTTGACTCTGAAATTGAATTTGGCTGTGCAACCTACCGTTCTATGGTCGCTACCTATGTTTGCTTTATTTATGACTGTAACATTGCTAACACTCTTGCTCTCATCTCCTAATATGAGGTCTACTTCATTCTCTGCTGTTCCATTTGGATTTCTCAAGGTCCATTTACGACCCACACTTTTTTTTTTGAAGAACGTTTTCATTATTCTCATGTTGTAGTTCTCTGCAAAATTGACTAACATCCCCTCTGTCATTTCTTTCACCTACTCCAAACTTCCCAATGCATGACTCATCTCCCATCTTGCCCACTTCAGCATTAAAATTGCCATTGCTATTGTGTACATACTTAAATCATCATAGAAGGGATCAATCTTATTGTCTAAACTCTGTAAAGTTGGTACATAAACCTGAAATATTTTTAAAGTGTACCTTTTACACATCCTTGACGAAGTCCCACCTTTACCTCGAACCACTCACTCTCTCCATTTCCAATCCTGACACAAGCTCTAATATTCTCATAAAAACTCTTGACAGCTCCCAGAAGCTTTCCTCCTATCCCGTATATCTGCATAACCCCCCACAGTGCCTTCCTGTCTACCCTATCATAAGCCTTTTCCAGATCCATAAAAGCCCAAAAAACATCCTTCCCCTTTCCTATAGCTTTCTCACATATCTGTCTTACCACAAAGATCTGATCTACACAACCTCTACCTGTCCTAAATCCACACTGTTCCTCACCAATTACTCCTTCTGTTCCTCTCCTAATCCTCTCAACCAAGATCCTCCCATAAGCCTTCCCAACTACACTCAACAAGCTAATCCCTCTGAAACTACTACATTCACACTTGTCCCCTTTTCCCTTGTAAAGAGGAACTATACAGGCACTCCTCCAGTCCTCCGGCACTCTACCCTCTCTCCAACAAACATTAAATAACTTCACCAACCAGTCCACCATCACTGTACCTCCCTTTTTCAGACATTCCGCATGGCATCCATCCAGACCAGGTGCCTTACCTGCTTTCATCATCTTAACAACTGCCTTCACCTCATCCTTCCTTATTGCACTGTATGGGGCAGAAACATGGAACATAAGAGAAGAAGAGAGAAGGAGTTTGAATGTGTTTGAGATGAGGTGTCTGAGAAGTATGATGGGGGTTACTAGGCTAGATAGAGTGAGAAATGAGGAGGTGAGGAGGAGAACAGGGGTGGAAAAGGAGCTGGGAGATAGGGTTGATGAAAGAATATTAGGATGGTTTGGACACATGGAAAGAATGAGTGAAGAAAGACTAGTAAAAGAGACGTGGAAGGCAGATGTGGAGGGGGCGTCCTAGGATGAGGTGGATGGATGGGGTGAAGGGGGCTTTGGGGAAGAGGGGAATGTCTGTTGAGGAAGGACGGGAGAGGACAGAAGACAGGGGTGAATGGAGAATGGTTGTATATGGATGATGTTGTGATTGCATGAGGTGGAATGGGCGGGTGGATGGGGGATGAGGTAGTATGTGTGAGCAAAATTTGACGCAGCCCGAAGGGATTTCTCCCCGTCCTCTCATTTTATGCAATGGGGGGACGGAGAGTGGGGGGTCGCCGATTTAATGAAGCGGCCTTGCTGTGGATGTGCTGTGTCTTGCGACACTGCTTCTGACCCAGGGCAGTGGACAAGGTGCAGGGATGACCCGTCATTCAGGAGGTGCTAAGATAAGAGGGAGGGTGGAGGGGTATGGAGTGTATTCAGGGATGGAATGGGTGGGAATGATTTTATGCCTTTTTCTTTTTGGCTACCCCCCTTGTAAGGGGGAAAAAGCCTTGGTATATGTATGTATGTACCTTTTACACAGCCTAATCACAATCCAATCTACCCTGTCTGATAAGCTACTGAACTTCACTACATTACCAAGAACCTCTCGGTTTATCAAGAATCCTACTTCAGTAGATCTTTCGTTTTCTTTACCTCTATAGTAAAACAAGTGGTGACTCTTGTAACTGTATCAGCTTTTCTTCCACTCTTTTTGACTTCGCCGAGTCCCACGATGTCCCACTTGATGTTGTCTAGTTCTTCCATTAAACTCTCCAACCTGTGGTCTTCTGAGAGAGTTCTTACATTGTAAGTATAGATCCTCATTTTCTTCATGCTACTATTAAGGAATTTTGGCAGTAATCTCACCTCCCTGCCAACTGGTTTCTAGTGAGATATATCTTTGGTGCCACCTTATTCAGTGTATTTAGTCCTTATATATCTGTAGGGTGCCCAATAACGGTGCCCCATATATCTATGAGGAATTTCCCTGTTCACCATCAGGGATGTGCCAGTTAGCAGTGAGTCCTGCGACTATGTGTGCGAGCTGCTTTTTGTCTCATCTTTCATACGAAACCTGTTTGATATGGGTGATCCTGTATATATTTCCTCTCCGTCGACATAGCTTATGTGGTCATTAAGATTCTCAAGAATATATATATATATATGTGTGTGTGTGTGTATGTATATATATACATAATATATATATATATATATATATATATATATATATATATATATTATATATATATATATGGGCTGCTCCCAACCCCACTACGCGGGGCCTCGGCCATTCGGGCGAGCTCGCTTCGCTCGCAGCCAATCAGTCAACTCCGTTGCTGTGACGGCATCGCTCTCGTCCAATCAGTTGTATCCATTGCCGTGACGCAACCACTCGCAGCTAATCAGTCGCCTCCGTTACCGTGATGTCACCACTAAATTTAACTTGCCCAATCAGGGGCCGGAGGGGACGGGTCCCCTTGAGGGATTTCCGGCGGAAACGGACAGATATGCCCTTTCTTATTGGCATTGTATATATATATATATATATATATATATATATAGTATATGTATATATATACATGTATATATATATATACACACACACACCTTTATCAGCCACAATTCACTTTGAAATTAAGCCGTCAACGTCGGGTAATTCGAGGAGGTGTACATGCAGAAATTAGTACGTTGTCAAGCTAGGGAATCGAACCTTCGCTAGCGCGTAATAAGTGACAGTGACTTAGCCCATTGCGCTATCAAGAGAATCTCTCTTGAAAGCTTATTTGGCTAAGTCACTGTCACTTGTAAAGTGCTAGCGAAGGTTCGAGTCCTTAGCTTGATTACGTATCAATTTCTGCATGTATGCCTCCTCGAATTACTCAACGTTGATGACTTAGAATTAAATGAATTGCGGTTGATAAATGTAAATCTGTTCACTGGGACCCATTCAGTGTTGTACACACACGCACTCACATGGGCTGATTGTGCTTTCTTGGACTTACAAAAAGCTTCCGACAAGGTACCACATAAAAATTACTAAGAAAATTGGAACATATAAGAGGAATACAAGGCAACCTGCTGAAATGGATGGAGGACTTTCTGAATGGTAGAAAGATGAGAGTAGTACTCAGAGAAAAATATTCAGGATGGAAAGAGGTGATCGGTGGAGTTCCACAAGGATCTGTATTGGCTCCAATAATGTTTGCTTTTTATGTGGATGACATGGATGATGAGGTGGAATGTTACATGAGCTTCTTTGCAGACGACGCTAAATTATTAAGGAAGGTAAAAACCGAAACGGATTGCGAATCACAACAGGAAGACCTGAATAAGGTTTGGGGTGGAGTCAGAAATAGGAAGTAGGCTTCAATATAAGAAGTGTAGCATAACGGAGTTTGGGAAAAGCTAAAACAGAATATCAGGACAATATAAAATTGGAACTAAGGAAGTAAAGAAAGTGGGATCTGAAAAAGATCTGGGAGTAATTATTTCAAACGACTTGTCCTCTGATAAACAAATGAAAAAAATTGTCGGAGAATCCTATAACTTGCCAAGATCAGTAAAAGTACATTTATATATTTGGATGAAGAAATGATTAAAAAAAAATATTAGTGACACTGATAAGGCCTAGACTAGAATATGCCGTGACATTGTGGTCACCCAGCACCAAAAAGAATACAAAGAAAATCGAAAGAATCCAGAGAGCAGCCACAAAAATGGCTCCTGCACTTTGAAACTTGTCATATTAGGAGAGATTGGGTAATCTGGAGTTACCGACTCTGGAGCAAAGGAGAGAGAGAGAGGCGACCTACTGACCATCTATAGAATCATGAAGGGCACAGAAATACTCGATAGAGAGGACTTGTTAAATTGGGACAATAGAAACACAAGAGGACATGGAAAGAAACTCAAAAAAACATAGTTATAGAAGAGATCTGAAGAACAGTTTTCCACATAGAGTGGTGGGCACTTGGAACAAACTAGACGAAAAAAATAGTGTGTGCAAAAACTATTGATGAATATAAGGGCAAACTAGATACTGCGAGATACAAAGGCATGACACCACGAGCGTAGCTCCCCTTCCCGTAAAATACAACTAGGTAAACACACACACACGCACACACACACACACACACACACACACACACACACACACACACACACACACACACACACACACACACACACACACACACACACACACACACACACACACACACCTATGACGCCGACCACGGAACTGTCAACACCGTCGCTGGGCCCCAAAGAAGAGGATAAACAACGAAAAAGGAAACCTGGTTTGTATCGTATGGAAGGGGAGAAATCGTGGGTGTCTTAAATAATATCCCTACAGTGCTAGTTAAATGTATTAAGACGTAATTAAAAAAAAAAAAAAAAAGGAAAATAACGAAAAGTTTGACTCGAACGACAACTGTGAATCAAAGCCATCTAGTGACGCCCTGCCGAACTCCGATGTAAACAAACTTTACAACACTCCAGCGACCACGCGGGAATATCACAACGATGCTTTTTCTGGATTCAGTAAGTACGAAAACAGGAGATTAAGTCGAATCTTAGAGATAGAGAGGGAAATGAGCAAAAATAGGATACGGCGGGAGAATGAAATTATAGACTTAAGGAACGAAATAGTTGGACTAATGCATTGCATAGCGTAAGCAAACATTGAAATTTCCGACCTGAGGAAAACTAACTTGGATCTAAAAAACGAGATTAAGGAAATGGAAAATTATATAGAGGGGCTGAAGAGTGATAATGAAAAGAAGAGAATTAATGACACTACCAATAGCGAAAACTTATAAAAAGAGGTAAACAAGAAATGACTGAAAAAATCGAAGAGAACTTAGGTGAGGAAAGTATCTAAAAGATTAAGAAATGGAATGAAAACATTAAAAATAAAGAAATTGTTTTCAAAGAAATAGTCCAACAAGAAATACAGGAAAATGCAAAAGACACAATTATCCAAGTAATTAATGAAAAAAGCAAATTAGGGCAGAGACACAGGACACAGTGGGTAGAAAAATGTATTGTGGTACATGGACTAAAAAAAAAAAAAAAAAAAAAACATGGTCTGGCGAGGTACATGAGAGAAAAAGAAGAAAAACAAACAGCAATAGCAATTCTAAAAGAAATTCAGGATGGAGCCCAAGACGCAGGGAAAGACGTAGGCGATGCATATAGGATTGGTCATTATTCTAAGGAAAGACATCGTCCCCTAAAGATAAAACTAAGATCACGAATGGTAGAAGACATATTTGAAAAAGTAGGTAACTTGACAAGGAGTGAAAATTACAATAAGATATATATAGGATTGGTCACTATTCTAAAGATAGAAATAGACCCATAAAGATAAAACCAAGATCACAAATGGTAGTAGAAGACATATTTGAAAAAAGTAGGTAACTTGGCAAGGAGTGAAAAGTACAAGATATGGATAAAAAGAGAAATGTGTATTGAGGAATTAGAAAAAGAAAAGACACTAAGAGATGAAGCAAAGAAAAAAAAAAAAACGTGAAGAGAACGGAGACCGAAAGCAAGGAATTGTATTGGAGAATAATCGACATGAGACTGAGGAAATGGTACATCAGAATAGGCGAACCAAAGACAGAAAAAAAAATATATATGGAGAAAGAAGAAAATTGAAAGTGGCCTATACCAACATCGATGGGTTAATTTCAGAACTGAATGGACTTGATGATTACCTGCTAGAAGAAAAACCATACATAATGGGAATAGTGGAGACTAAAGTAATGGGTAAAATACCATCCATCGATGTTGGACATGGACTATACAATTATTGGATTAAAATTAGAGACAAGAAACAGGGAGGAGGTATCAAGTTCTTGGTCAAGAAAAACTTAAATGTGACAAAAATTGCAGAGGGTAAAGGTAATGTAGAACTGATCATGATAAAAGTCGAAGACAAGAACATGAAAAGTAGAAAGTTTGTGGTGACTTATGTGCCCCCAAAAACGAACGCTTGGAAAGAGAATGAGCATACGAAAATGCTAGAAGATACAAGGCAATCATTAAATGAGATACTAATGGGCGGGGGTAATCTGGTAATTATGGGGGACTTCAGTTGCAAAGAAATTTGTTGGGAGAACATGGCAGTGAGAGGAGGAGACGACTTGTGGGGTAATGTATTACTGGACATGACCATGGAATATACAATGACTCAGTGGGTCAGTGAAAATACCAGATACAGAAATAACGAGGAGCCGTCGAAACTAGATTTAATATTTACAACAGAACCTGAAATTGTGGATAAAATCCAATACAAGAAACCAATTGGAAAGAGTGACCATATGCTCATCGAGACTGAACTAAAGGAAGAAATATACATGGAGAGAAATGA
>NC_134803.1:8683761-8688761 GCF_046742065.1 Oratosquilla oratoria | reverse complement strand
GAAAAAAAAATCGAAGGGCTGAGTGTCCGACATTGTATTTCTCTCTCTCTCTCTCTCTCTCTCTAAATTGGGGTTGGGCAAGGGAAGGGAGGGAGTGAGGGAAGGTTGGAAACTCATTGATCAGAGATGGTATGCGTATTTCAGAAGAAATTTCTTTTGCTCTTTTACTGCCGCTTTTGTCGCCTTTGTTTCTATTTCTGGAGCTTTTGTACCTATTTGTGGTGCTGACAGCAGCGGACCAGAATGCCTTTGATTGCCGGGTGTCTGTTTGAACGCCAAGAACGTTAATTAACGGATTTTTGTATACATGTTTAATCGGGATATTTACGTTTTATATCTCCCTCTCGCTGTGATAAGTGTCGGTTTTCCTCGGCCTTCGATTTTATTCACCTGAGGATATCCATATTTAGAGAAAAAACTTGTTTGTCAGTCAAGGTGCATATAAACGCTATAGACGTAGTAGGCACTAGGACAGGTGTGGGAAAACTTGGATGTACGTGGATTTGAGTGGATTGAGGTACATTAAGAAAAACAAAGATGGATGTAGATGGCATGACTTAGATTTATATATATATATATATATAATGTATATACATATATATACACATACATATATATACACATACATTATATATATATACATATATATATATATATATATATATATATGTATATGTATATGTATATATATATAAATATATATATATATCAAGGACTACTATTACACAGGACGTGCGCACCCAGATCCCTGGGTCCGCTAGCGGAGACCATTGCTTTCTTTGTAACCTAACATTTTATATTGGACAAATATATCAAAACTAGACACCTAACATTGTATATACGACAAATATATCAACTATTGACTTATTCAATGCAGTATAAGTTAATATAAACTTTTATAGTGAAATAAACTATCTTTAAGGCACTGTTATGCTTTAAAATGCCAATTTTAGCCGGACTTAACAGGTATTATTGTATGAGGTTAGTGGACACCAGGGTTGGCGATTTTTTTTTTTTTTTTTAAGAAATATAAAAAATAGATTTTTTTTTATTTAAATCAGATTTATTTGATTTAAATAGATCTTTTTTATATATATTTTAAATATTGTGGGATTGCTATCTGATATGAGATCTGATCGCTAAAGGACATTTTTAGCATATCAATATAAGGAGCAGTGTTATATAGACTTGCCATAAGTATACAAGGAACGGTATAAGCCGTATGTGAGGACGGTATGCTCAGGTTCACTCGATTCCTCCAAGAGTTTTCTCATCTTGGTGACATTTGCTGCATTGTCTGTCACAACACTTCAATGTGACAACCAAAATCTTGTTCAGCCTTCTTGATCGAATTTTGTACAAGTTGTAGAAGATATGCAGCAGTGTGATGTGTCTATTGTATCAACTAAATAAATCTGACCAGTGGATGTTGTTAGAGTAACACATATTATGGGCTCATTATGGATGTTAGACCACCCATCAATTGAAAGACATACAGTTTCATTATTCAGGTCATCTGCACACTTTTTATATTCCTTTTCATACACAAGATCCAAGTACTTATCAGCAATATCTTTTCTGGATGGAGGAATATAAACTGGCCTCAGGTTCTGAACCATCTTGAGAAACTGAGGGTGCTGAACAAGACGAAATGGTGAATTTGTAGCAAATATTCTTGCAACTTCTTTGTCGAGGTTTTCCTTTTGAGAGGCTGAAGTTTTTATGATAAATCTGTCCAGAGATTTTGATGACTTTCTTTTAGATGAAAATGATTTAGCAGAAATGGCGCCTGTGGAGGAGTCATAGTGACCTTTTTAATGGTGGAGTCAGGTTTGCAGATAATTCAAGTGGAGCCGATGATGTAGGGATTGAAGCTGTTGATACAGATCCTGAAATGGAAACAGAAAATTTTAGCATATTGCATAATTTATAAATGAATAAATAAATGAATACAGTGTGATTTAGGCTACTTTTGAGTACAGTAGTTATTTTTTTTAGATAATGATCATATTCACACAAGCCACTAAATTATTTGGAAATAATTAACAGGATATGAAATAGGTGGGCTTGGAATTCAGCCCACACAGTATTCAGTCCACTTTTAAATTAACTAAAAATGATGGGTTAGTTGGGTTAGGTTAGGGTAAATCCCTTTGGGCTGAATCCCATGTGGGCTGAATTCCAATGGAACCTATGAAATATATTACACAATGTTGAATGAAATGAATAACAATCATCTAGGCCCCAAAGTTGAGTGGATACAGTATATTATAGTGATATAGTCGTTACCCAAATTTAGATGTAATGAAGTTGAAGTATCATCTCTTTAGGCCTTCACATTTTTATTGCACATGCTCTCCATTGTTCACCAAATTTATGTAGTTGCGTATGGAAAGGGAGAAATGCACACAATATAAGTAAAATTATTTACCTGGGTCATCAATTTCTTCTTTTGTATGCTGTGGCTGACCTTGGCATTTATCTCTGTGAGATTTTAATCTTGACACAATGCCCTGTAATTCCTGGCTGGAGTCTTTGCATTTAGCTCGGCACCCATTGCCAGAAATTATTGGTAGTTTTTCAAAATAATTTCAGACAGGATAATTTTTTCTGCCTGAAGGAACCACTCTGCCAGGTCCAGAAGACATCCTTCCTGGTTGATTCCAAAGCAGTAACTGACTCAGAGAGAAGCTGCTTACCTAGAACAAGTTTCAACAAGAATCTTGTTTAAACTTGTTGTGGGCTGCACAGTGTAGGCTTATACCGTTCCTTGTATACTTGTGGCAAATCCATATGACACTGCTCCTTATATTGATATGCTAAAAATGTCCTTTAGCAATCAGATCGCATATCAGATAGCAATCCCACAATATTTAAAATCTATAAAAAAAATCTATTTAAATCAAATAAATCTGATTTAAATAAAAAAAAATCGATTTTCTATATTAAAAAGATAGAAAAAAAAAAGAAAAAAAAAAAGAAAAGAAATCGCCAACCCTGGTGTCCACTAACCACATACAATAATACCTGTTAAGTCCGGCTAAAATTGGCATTTCAAAGCATAACAATGCCTTAAAAATAGTTTCTTATTTCACTATAAAAGTTTGTATTAACTTATACTACATTGAATAAATCAATAGTTGATATATTTGTCGTATATACAATGCTAGGTGTTCAGTTTTGATATATTTGTCCAATATAAAATGTTAGGTTACAAAGAAAGCAGTGGCCTCCTCTAGAGGACCCAGGGATCTGGGTACGCACGTCCTGTGTAATAGTAGTCCTTGATATATATATATACATATATATGTACATATATATATTTATATGTATATATATATATGTATGCACACACACACACACACATATATGTGTATATATATTATATATATACATATATATGTACATATATATATTTATATGTATATATATATATATATATATGTATATAAGTTATGTACATGTGTATATATATATATATATATATATATATATATATATAAGTTATGTATATGTATATATATATATATATATATATATTTTGGAAGGAGGCCATTTTGAATACAGGCTTTGTTGAAGTCTACAGCAGTAGTAGCATTGTTCAACTTGTAAGAAGTACTCTCGATATTTCGAATGAGAGAGCGGAGGTTGGAGGTCAGGGTATTGATAGAATCTCCAAGGTACATGGTGTTTACTCTAGACGTCTTTCGACCCAATCAGAGGTCATCTTCAGGAGTTACAATATACACTGTGAAAACAGGAATGACATACGAGGTGTGGCGGGGGAGATTTTGTACCCGCGAAGAAACACTGGGACAGGAAGTCATATGAGGTGTGGCGGGGGAGATGTCGTGTGGCGGGGGAGATGTCGTGTCCGCCTAGTGCAGAAAATGAAAACAGTATTTTACAAATCGTGAGCACCTTTAAACGTCATTCCTCTCTTGACTTCACCCATGAACTCGAAGCCAATTATAAACTCCCCTTTTTGGACGTTTTAGTTCACCGAGGCCCTCACTCTTTCTCCACCGAAATATATGTGAAGGCTACAAACCTGGGTTTTTGTCTCAACGGTGCTAGCGAGTGCCCAGAGAAATACCGCAGCAGTGTGATCAATTCCTTTGTTAAAAGAGCCCTCACACATTCTTCTACTTGGACTTCCACCCATGCTGAATTGCAGAGAGTCTCACAACTCCTTGCCAATAATGGTTACTCAAAACAATTGGTTGATGAGACAATAAAGCGACATCTAGACAGTTTCGTGACACAAGCCCCCCCTGCAACAGAAAAACCTTGTCATATTTCCCTCTTCTATAAAAACTTCATGTCTTCCGCACATAAAGAAGACGAAAAGGCTTTAAGAAAGATCATCAGCACACATGTCATCCCTACAGACCCCCATGCCATCCTGAAGCTCATCATTTTTTAGAAAACAAAAAGAACATCAAGCCTCATCATGAAAAATAGTTGCCTCCCACAGACAAGGCCTTTACAAGAGGTGAATCTTATATACCAATTCCATTGCAACTTTGGTGACTGCAGTCGCCTCAATTCACGGTATATAGGTTCAACCACTACCACCTTGTCAAAAAGGATGACAGCACATTTACAGGATGGGGCAATACTCCGTCACACTAGTAATACACATGGACACTCCCTCACCAGGCAACAACTAGAAACACAAACAACAATACTGTATCGTGAACAAGACAGAAGGAGATTAAGGATGGCTGAATCAATTTTTATTCGTCTGGATCAACCCTCCATCAATATCCAGCTACAGCCTGAAGTTTCACTCCCATCAATGAGGAAGCCCAACCAGTAACCTACAGGGAACCCGTCGGCACTCCGTGGGTAGCTAGGCGGACACGACATCTCCCCCGCCACACGACATCTCCCCCGCCACACCTCATATGACTTCCTGTCCCAGTGTTTCTTCGCGGGTACAAAATCTCCCCCGCCACACCTCGTATGTCATTCCTGTTTTCACAGTGTATATTGTA
>NC_134803.1:8676261-8678761 GCF_046742065.1 Oratosquilla oratoria | reverse complement strand
AAGGAGCTGAAGGACATCACAAAAGAAGCGTACCAGGTCTGTTTCAACAAGGGGAAACACCGTTGGGATAAGTGCGTGCGTTAGGGGAGGAGAGTACTTTGAATGGGACCCAGATCTGTAACTTCTAGATAAAGTATATTTTGTTTTATAACGTCAGTCCGCGTATTTTTTAACAGATCTCGTATACTCTGCTTACGGCTCATTCGCCTGGACGTCTCAGAATATCGCATATTGATTGGCCCGATACTCCCTCCTTCATGACCAATCTGGCGGCTGCAAATGACAGATTGACTTCATGGAAAACCTAGACATCCCCAGAGCCAGGGGTCAGTTGAACGTGCCAATTGTGATATCAAAAATATGTTGGTAGCCTGGTCGGGTGGTAACCAAACCACAGACTGGACAGTTGGATTAAAATTTGTGCAATTTAAAAAAAACTCTAGCTACCACTCAGGCATTAAAAGGTCACTATTTGCTGCGTTGTTTGGATCATATGCTAAAGTAGGTCTCACAACTTCAGGACCGAGGACGATTCCATGGCTTGTTGAAGATCTCTTAGGTGGGATTTGTTCCTAACTTCCACGAAAATGTCGTCAACATATCTGTAGTACAGGTGTGGCCTTATGTCAGTGTTTTGAAGTACTGAGTTTTCCAGGTCGCACATGTAAAATTCTGCAAAGGCACAACCCAACGGTGAACCTATTGCGACGCCTTCTGTTTGGTAAAACAGATGTCCTGTCGGGCTCCTAAGAGGAGCTTCGGTCGTGCAAGCAATAAGTAACTGCTTCAAGATATTCTCGGGAATTTTAGGAGGGGGCAGTTGGAGGTGGTGGTAAACATTATCCATAATGGTGTTTATCGTAGGAGGGATTGGGACATGGGTAAATAAGGACTGTACGTCGAGCGATGCCATGATTCCTTGGGGCTTTGTACTGAGAAAGATTTCTAAAAACTCGTCAATAGATCTTAACGAGTATTTCTTGGGTATATAGGGTGTGATGATGCTGTTGATTTGCTAGGCCAGACGGTACGTAGTGGTGGGGACCTGTGAGATGATAGTTCGGAGAGGGGCGTCGGGTTTATGTGTCTTGACATTATCGTAGATGTAGCCTGGGGAATATTCACCGATGATGGGGGGTTGGGGGCGGGGATATGTAGACGGTCTATTACTGCGTTGTTGGCTGTGATTAGTTTGTTAACCTTTACTTTAAGTTTGCTGGTGGGGTCACTGGTGATGACTAGTTTTATTTATGTGATATTTATATATATATATATATATATATATATATATATATATATATATATATATATATATATAAATATATATATATATATTATATACAGTATATATTATATATATATATATTATATATATATATATTATATATATATATATATATACAGTATATATTTATATATACACACACACACACACACACATATATATATATATGTATATATATATATATACATATATACAGTATATATTTATATATATATATATATATATATATAATAATATAGTGTATATTTATATTGTATATATATATATATATAATACAGCATATATCTATATTGTATATATATATATACTGTATATATATATATATATATATAGTATATTTAGGGTGCAGATTCTCACTAATACACACGGAGTTAAACACGACAGCATTTTGGCACTGGTTAATCAGTGCCAAAATGCTGTCGTGTTTAACTCCGTGTATATATATATATATATTTATATATATATATATATATATATATATATATATATATATATATATATATATACATATACACACACATATACCAAAGGCTTTTTTTCCCTTACACGAGGGGATAACCAAAAAGAAAAAGGCATAGAAACCACTCCCACCCATTCCATCCCCTACAAATTCCACTCCCCTCCAACCTCTCATCTTGGCACCTCCTGGATGACGGGTCATCCCTGCATCCTGTCCACTGCCCTGGGTCAGAAGCAGTGTCACAAGACACAGCACATCCACAGCAAGGCCGCTTCATTAATTCGGCGACCCCCCTAATCCGTCCACTCATGCAGAAAAGGAAAAGACGGGGAGAAGTCCCTTCGGGCTGCGTCAGATTTTTTCTCATACATACTTCGTCACCCCCCATCCCCCACCCACTCCCCTAATGCATCACAGCATCATCCATACACAACCGTTCGCTATTCACCCCTATCTTCTGTCCTCTCCCGTCCTTCCTCAACAGACATTCCTCTCTTTTGTAATGCCCCTTTTACCCCATCCATCCATCTCCTCCTAGGACGCCCCCTCATGTTCACTCCTTCCACCTCTGCCTTCCACACCTCTTTTACTAATCTTTCTTCACTCATTCTTTCCATGTGTCCAAACAATCCCAATACTCTTTCATCAACCCTATCTCCCAACTCCCTTTCCACCCCTGTTCTCCTCCTCACTTCCTCATTTCTCCAACCTAGTAACCCCTATCATACTTCTCAGCCATATCATCTCAAACACAT
>NC_134803.1:8628761-8666261 GCF_046742065.1 Oratosquilla oratoria | reverse complement strand
TCCTGCACATACTTTACCTTTTCTTTCTCATTTTCCTCTTTTTCTCTTTCTCCTCTTCTTCCTCTTCCACTTACTTTTCCTCTTCTTCTCCCTCTTCTTCATCTTTTTTCTCTTCTCTTCTTCCCCCTCTTCTTCATCTTCTTCTTCCTCTTCCTCATTCATTCCTCCTTCTTCCTCTTCCTTTTCCTCCTCATTCCTTTCTCCTCCTGCTCCTTCTCCTCCTCCTCCTTCTTCTCCTCCTTTTATTTCTCCTCATTATCCTCCTCCTCTTCTTCCTTCATCTCTTCTTCCTCCCCTTTCCCCCTCCTCCTCCCCTCCTCCTCTTCCTCCTCCTCTCTCCCTTCCTCTTCCTCTCTTTGCCCATGTGTCTTCTCCTTCATTTCATCCAATGTCGTGTACCAGAACGTCTGCTTCCTCCATTTATTTTTTATTTTTCAAATAGTCTTCTACACCTTTGCACTTCCCTGTTTCATTTTCAATATGTTCTACGCTTTATTGTTATTACTTTAAATTTATTTATGTATTTATTTATTTACATATTTATTTATCTATTTATATGTATATTTACGTATTTATTCACTCATTTTACGAAGGAAAGGTTTGTTGGGACGACTTATACACATAGAAGGGGAAAGTTAGTGAGAAAATGACACGATCCGAAGGTGACAGGAAGGAAAGAAAAAGGGAAGACTCAGAAACAGAATTTTGAAGAAGATAAACATGGAGGGGGCGAAGATATGGGTGCAGGGCCAAAAGGAGTGGAAAAGATACTTGCGAGAGGAGAGTGTCACAGTAAAGCCTCTGAAGGGATACTCAGACTTGCTGAGGTGACCTCCCGCTGAGTAAAATCGCCTGGCGACAGACAGATAGACAGACAGAATTAGCGTAGCTAAAGGGTCAGGGACGTTTTCTGTAGTTTTTCGTTTTTCTAATCATCTTTGGTTTATTCGCTCTAGTTGAGAGTCATCCCCTTCTTCTTCTTCTCTCTTTCTCTCTCTCTCTCTCTATCTATCTATCTATCTCTCCCCCCCCTCTCTCTAAATGTTCCCTCCCTGCTAGTGAAGAGAGATAATGGATATTTAAAAATGTATATACTTTTGCTCATGAATATATCTTCTCGCGCTCTCACACACACACACACACACACACACACACACACACACACACACACACACACACACACACACACACACACACACACACACACACACACACACACATATGTGTGTGTGTATTTACCTAGTTGTATTTTGCGGGAAGGGGAGCTACGCTCGTCGTGTCCCGCCTTTGTATCCCGCAGTGTCAAGTTTGCTCTTAAATTCATGAATGGTTTTTGCGCACACTATTTTTTTGTTCAGTTTGTTCCAAGTGTCCACCACTCTATTTGGAAAACTGTTTTTCTTCAGATCTCTTCTGTATCTATGTTTTTTTTCTTTCCATGTCCTCTTGTGTTTCTCATGTCCCAGTTTAACAAGTCCTCTCTATCGAGTATTTCTGTGCCCTTCATGATTCTGTAGATGGTCAGTAGGTCACCTCTCTCTCTTCTTTGCTCCAAAGTCGGTAACTCCAGTTTAGCCAATCTCTCCTCATATGACATGTTTGCAAGTGCAGGTGCCATTTTTGTGGCTGCCCTCTGGATTCTTTCTATTTTCTTTATATTCTTTTTGGTACTAGGTGACCACAACCTTATCAGTGTGACCAATATTTTTTTTTAAATAATTTCTTCGCCCAAATATGTAAATGCCATTTTTATTGATCTTAGCAATTTATAGGATTCTCCGACAATTTTGTTTATCTGTTTATCATAGGACAAGTCGCTTGAGATAATTACACCCAAATATTTTTTCGGATCTCTCCTTTACCTCCTTGGTCCCAATTTTATATTGTCCTGATATTCTGTTTTTGCTTTTTCCAAACTCCATTATGCTACACTTGTTGATATTGAAATCCACTTCCCATTTCTGACTCCAATTCCATACCTTATTCAGGTCTTCCTGTAGTGATTCGCAACCCCTTTCAATTTTTACTTTCCTTAACAGTTTGGGGTTGTCTGCAAAGAAGCTCATGTAACATTTCACATCATCATCCATGTCATTCACATAAATAGCAAACATTATTGGAGTTAATATAGATCCTTGCGGTACTCCACTGATCACCTTTTTCCAACCTGAATCTTTTTCTCTGAGCACTACTCTCATCTTTCTACCAATCAGGAAGTCCTCTTTTGGATACTTTCCTCACCTAAGCTCTTCGATTTTTTCAGTCATTTCTTTTGGTGTTCACCTCTTTTTTTTTTTAAGTTGTCGCTATTGGTAGTATCATTAATTCTCTTCTTTTCATTTTCGCTCTTCAGCTCTCTTATATAATTTTTCATTTCCTTAATCTCGTTTCTTAGATCCAAGTTAGTTTTCCTCAGGTCGGAAATTTCAATGTTTGCTTGTGCTAAGCAATCTATTAGTCCAACGATTTCGTTCCTTAAGTCTTTAATTTCATTCTCCCACCATATCCTATTTTTGCTCATTTCCCTCTCTATCTCTAAGATTTGTCTTAAACTCCTTCTTTCGGACTTACTGAATCCTGAAAACACATCGTCGTGATATTCCCTCGTTGTCGCAGGAGTCACGCAAAGATTGTTTAAATCGTGATTCGGCATGGCGTCACTAGATGGCTCTGGTTTGAAACTGTCGTTCGAGTCAGGCTTTTCGTTATTTTCCTTTTTTTTTTTTTTTTTTTGCTAATTACGTCATAATACATTTAACTAGCACTGCAGAGATATCATTTCGGACACCCACGATTTCTCCCCTCCCATACAATACAAACCAGATTTCCTTTTTCGTTGTTTATCCACTTCTTTGGGGCCCAGCGACGAAGGTGTTGGGGATTCCGTAGTCGGCGTGTGTGTGTGTGTGTGTTTGTGTGTGTGTGCGTGTGTGTGTGTGTGTGTGTGTGTGTGTGTGTGTGTGTGTGCGTGTGTGTGTGGTATCGTTCGCAACTGCTAACCCAGTGGTCTGAGTTCAAATCCCGCCTAGGGCTGAAATAATTTCAGTATCGTTGCGCTGCGAGCCGTTACTCCTACTCTCGTAGGCGGGGAGTTTTGTGTGTGTGTGTGTGTGAGAGAGAGAGAGAGGTCGCAGCATTACCCATAGATCGGTCATACATGAGCTCTGAGCTCTTATCCGGGGGGGAGGGGGAGTAGTAGCTGTCGATCACGAGTCCAACACGTTATCCAAGACCAAGACCATGGCGAATTCCACACGCTACACACACATACATACGTACACATACATACGCACACACACATACACACACACGCGCGCGGTATCGCTGTGCCTCGGGTCGTTACTCTGACTCTCGTGGGCGGGGAGTTGGGGGTGTGTGTGTGTGCAAGGTCATAGCATTACCCATAGATCGGACCTACGAGCTCTGAGCTCTCTTCCAGGAGGGAAATAGCTGTCGATCACGAGTCCAACACGTGATCCAAAGACCAAGTGAATACACACACACACACACACACACACACACACACACACACACACACACACACACACATACACACACACATGCACACATGAAGAACCGTCGAGACTAGATTTATTATTTACGTCAAAACCTGAAATAGTTGATAAAATTGAATACAAGACACCAATTGGGAGGAAATACATATAGAAAGAAATGAGAAACCAAGACAAGGAAGACTGATGTATAGTAAAACGGGCTTTGAGAAACTTAGGATTTTTTTTTTCTTAAAGCGAGCTGGGAAAATTCTACAAGGAAGAAACACAAGTGGAAGAAAAATGGACGATTCTGATGAAAGTCTATAAAGGAGTGTATAAGTACGTCCAAAGCAAAAACAGAAAAAGGTGTATATTAAGTGGTGGTTTCATGGAAGATGCAGTGAAGCGAAAGACGAGATAAATTTTGGAAAAGAAGGAGAAAGACAAAAAACCTAGAAAGTGGCAAATATATGTTAACCAAAGGAACGAGTATGTAAAAATACACAGGGAAGAAAAAAGAAACTATGAAAAAGACATAATAAAAAAATGTAAGGATCAGCCAATATTATTCTATAGATATGTGAACGGTAAACTAAATATAAACAGGAAATAGTGAAATTACGCCAAGGGAATACGGACTACGCAGAAGATACAGAAATGGCTGAAGTCATGAACAAACATTTCAAGTCGATTTTCACTAGAGAAAAAATGCAACATCGGGATGAAGGGAGAAAAGTGAAATTCAACCCCCCCCCCCCCATGAGTGAAATAATTGTAACACGGAAAGAAATAATGGATCAGATAATGAACCTTGATGTCAGGAAATCGCGCGGTCCGGATGGAATAGCAAATTTGATATTAAAAGAATGCAAAGAACTAACAGACAAAATATATAATATAATAAGTTGCGCATTCAAAGAAGGAAAAATACCAGAAGACTGGAAAAATGCTGATATCATACCAATTTATAAAGGAGGAAATAAGGAAGTCCCAACAAATTACAGACCCGTTTCCCTTACAAGCACGGTAGCTGAAATTTGTGAAACAGTTAAAAAAAAAGTAGATGAATAAAACATCTGGAGGAGAACAATATACAAAATCCGGGTTTAGACAGGGAAGATCATGTACCACAAATTTGATATGTTTTTACTCAAGACTACTAGTTATAATACAAGAAAGGGACGGATAGGCTGATTGTGCTTTCCTGGATCCACATTTTTTTTTATAAAGTCCCCCACTAAAAATATTAAGAAAACTGGAAACCATAGGAAGGATACAAGGTAAACTATTAAAATGGATGGAGAACTTTTTGCATGGAAGAAAAATAAGGATAGTGCCTAGAGATGAGTTCTACTTGGGAAGAGGTAATTAGTGGAGTTCTACAATGATCAGTATTGGCTCCAGTAATATTTACTATTTATGTGAATGACATGGACAAGGGTGTGGAATGTTACATGAGCTTCTTTGCAGATGATGCAAAACTGTTAAAAAAAAGTGAGTACTGAAACGGACTGTGACTCACTACAGAGAGATCTGAACAGGGTTTGGTAATGGAATCAGAAGTTGGAAGTAAACTTCAACATTAATAAATGTAGTATAATGGAATTTGGAAAAAAGGGATATCAGGACAATATAAAATTGGTGAATAGGAAGTAAAGAAAATGGGATCTGAAAAAGACCTGGGAGTGATCATCATGAAAGATACGTCCACTGACAATCATATAAACACAATTGTCGGCGAAACCTATAACTTGCTAAGATCAATAAAAGTGGCTTTTACTTACTTGGATGAAGAAATGGTAAAGAAAATAATAGGCACACCGATAAGGCCTAAATTGGAGTACGCTGCGACACTATGGTCACTCAGTACTAAAAAGAATATAAGGAAAATTGAGAGAATCCAGAGAGCAACTACGAAGATGACCCCAACACTATCAAAACTGTCATATGAAGAAAGATTGTCAAAACTAGAACTACCGACTCTGGAACAAAGAAGAGAAAGAGGTGACTTGATGACTATCTACAGAATTATGAGGGTGTGGAAATCCTTGATAGAGATGACTTACTAAATTGGGATAACAGAAACACAAGAGGACATGGAATGAAACTCAAAAAGGACAGTTATAGAAGAGACCTGAAAAAGAACAGCTTTCCCTAGAGTGGTGGATGTCTGGAACATACTGTACTAGACGAAACAATAGTGTGCGCAAAAACAGTACAAGAATTTAAGAGCAAAATAGATATGGTGAGATACAGAGACGGGTCACTACGAGCGTAGCTCCCCTTCCCGTAAGATACAACTAGGTAAATACAGAGAGAGAGGGTGGGAGGAATTGATCCTGAAAAGAGACAGACTGCTTCAAATATGTAGATGTTAAAAAAACGAAAAGATTCCATATCAAGATGTTGCTAAGTGTGACGGAAGAGATATGCTTACGTTTTTTCACAACTCTTCGTTCATTTTACCACAAACATTCATTCACTGTGTGTTCAGCCACCTTCTTTCCTGCAGTCCTGAGAATATGTTCAATAATTTTGTCTCCGCTTCTCTCCACCCTACACACACGCGCGTACGCGATATGGACTCAGGGGAAAATCGAGAGAGAACGAAGGGATAGAAATAGAAATAGATTGATAAATGGATAAAGAAAGATAAATTTGGTATGTCATAGGTCAACTTTAGGTGTCCGCAACATTTCATGCAAAAGTAAATGTTTCCGGGTAAGAGCTGCTCAATAATAATAATAATAATAATAATAATAATAATAATAATAATAATAATAATAATAATAATAATAATAATAATAATAATAATAATAATAATGATAATAATAAATGATGATGATAAAAAATTATATACAGACACAACATCAGTAATGTGGTATGGTCTGCTGTGGGATAAACTTTCCTTTCCTGACTGCGTTGTCGCACGCATTCTCGTGAAAGGGTCTAGGAAAACTGCCACCTGGACAACTGCCCCCCCCGGACAACTGCCCCCCCCCCGGCCAACTGCCCCCCCCCCCCGGACAACTACCCCCATGACAACTGTCCCACGAGCAACTGCCAAGAGCACTCTCTTGTCCCTGCTCGGCTGATTCTCTGCCCACAAATGCTGGAATAGATTCCAACTTTTGTACCCAATACGGAAGTTTCTGGGAGGGGAAGAGGAGGAGGAGGAAATGGAGGAGAAGGAGGAGAAGGAGGAAGAGGATATGAGAATCTTTACAAAACGGTCGATAAAAAAAGTCGTCATTGTATACAGTAAGTTGCGTTTCTTAAGCTATTTTTTCGTCAGAAAATATTTGTAAAGTTCGCCATCAGGTTGGAGAGGTTGACTGAGTGCTCGCTAGACCCTCTTCGCGCCTTCTCTCCAATCTCTTCAGGTGAACAGACTGTGACATGGGGGTCATAGGGGTTCAAAAGTGAATGATAACGCATAAACATTAGTATTCCTCAGTAATATATCATGCGCGGACTTTAGACTCTTCAAACCCTTTACTGAACAACAGGTTTTAATTTACCTCAGTATTTATCACTACTATTATTATTATCTTACGTAGAATTGAACTGGAAGGTGGTCAGTTCTCCCTGTTGAAACGGATAGTTACGGGTTCCTGCTGACCGGAACCTGTTGAATACTTGAAATCTGTTGAATACTTTTTCTCTCTCGATGAGGACCGCGTCATGGACTTCGGTCTGATGGTAAAAGACTCCATGTTTTCCGCCTCTTCATGAACTATAAGAACGCCAAGAGCTCTTCCTTTTCGTGTACATGCATTAGGGAGTGGAGAGTTTGTCCGACTCCGTCGATCCTCCCCCCGTTCCCGACCGCCTCCGTCTCCCGCCGAGGATCGAGTCCCTCGTCCCTTTCACCGAAAAGGTGGTGCCGGAACACCCCGCCAACTCCTGTGGAATCACGGGCGGCCACGAAGCTGGAGCCACGGTGAGTTAACATGCGTTCCATGGATCCATCTATCTTTTATATGCAAACACACACACACACACACACACACACACACACACACACACACACACACACACACACACACACACACACACACACACACACACACACACACACACACACACACACACACACACACACACACACACGCCCATAGATCGGTCATATACGAGCTCTGAGCTCTCTTCAGGGAGGGAAATAGCTGTTGATCAGGAGTCCAACACGTGATCCAAGACCATGGTGAATCACACACACACACACACACACACACACACACACACACACACACACACACACACACACACACACACACACACACACACACACACACACACACACCATCTGAACCCAAGGTTTATTTCAAAATGTGAAATGGCACTCGAGATGATGGAGCTCCCGATAGGAATTATATTCCTTATGCCGAGAGACCTTGAGGATCAAAAATATAAGATTTGACATACAATGAACAACAAATGAATAAATAAAGCAAAACAAAATAAATCAAATTAATTTTGTCTCGTATTTGAGTGCGGGAGTCGCTTCTTTTTGGCCAAGGGAAATGATCATCTGATAGCCTGAGTAGATGAGTCGATTTCCGCAATGGGGATTGGTCATTGCGGCGTGGGGCGCTCCTTGGTTGACTGAAAACTCTTGGCGGGAGTTTCCTGTTCTCTTAGGTTTCGAACTCTACGTCAGCTCTTTGGTGACCCTTGGAGTTCAAACTCCTCTACTGGAGTTTCGGGAGTGAATTGGCACGTGACAGATCGAACTCTCAAGGAGGATTTTGTCAGCGACGACCCCAAACTTTCGTGATTATGACTCGAACTCTCTCAGGGCAGACGACACTCACCCTCTCCCACCATTCCCCGCCATTACCCACCCCACCCAATCCCCCTAGTTCACCCCTTAATTGCTCCGTTGATATACCAGTTCCACCCCAATCTTCATAGCATTCCCCCAGCCCACTTCTCGCACCCCCCCCCACACTTTTCACTTGTACATTTATAAGCCACTCACCCAGGCCCCACAGTTCGGTGGCACACTGCCCGTAAGCACACGAGGCAAGGCGGTTGGACCTTTAGATGATGATCCAACGGGAACGCCCGGTTTTGTTTTGGTTGTAATATTCATAGATGCTATGAAGGGGTTTTGGCAGTAATCTCACCTCCCTGCCAACTGATTTCTGTTGAGATATTTCTCTGGTGTCACCTTATTTATTATATTTGGTGAAGCCCTATATATCTATAGGTGTCCAATGGTCCAGGCCGTCATTATGACGGTACCCCATATATCTATGAGGAATTTCCCTGTTCGCAATCAGGGACGTGCCAGTTAGCAGTGGGTCCTGCGACTGTGTGTGTGTGTGTGTGTAAGCTGCTCTTTGATCTTTCTTAAAAATCTGTTCGATATGGATGACCCTGCAGAGATTTTCTCTCTATTGACATAGCTTTTGTAATCATCAAGATTCTCAAGCCTATCCACCATGTCAAGGTGTCAACTCTCGGATAGGATGTTACAATTAGGTAAATACAAATCTGTAAATGCATTCCCCATAGCTATTATTAATGCTTAGTCTCTTCGCGATCTCACCGATTAGGGTTGGGGGGAGAGACAGAGGCAGACACGGAGGGAGGAAGGAAAGCGGCTCCTTCAAGGTCACGAGATCAGACAAGGTCACTGTGGGGCTTCGCTCCCTTCACCAGCCCATCTTGTCAACTTCCACCCTGGATCCTCCACCCCACCCCCTCCGTCTTCTGTCCTCTACTTTTCTTCTACCTTTTTCCTTTCCTTTCTTACCCTTCCTCTTCCTCGTGTTCTCCCGATTCATCTGCTTCTTCTTTCCCTCACCCTCCCTCCCTCTTCTTCTTTTTTTCTCTTCCACCTCCTCCTCCACATCCTTCTCCTCCGAATGCTCCTCCTTCTCTTATTCCTTTTCCTCCTCCCCCTCTTCTTATCCAACTCTTCCTCCACCACCTTCTTCCCTCAATTCACTCAGCTCTACTTGAACCCTTCGCACGCTACCTGTCGTGTTTCATCCACTCTTGGCTCAGCCCCAGCCGTAGCTCATCAAGACCAACCCAACCCAACCCAACCCAACCCAACCCAACCCAACCCATTCCCTAGTCTGCATTGCATTACCACGTCAATGTGTCCATCTCATCGTACTCATATTTAACCCTGACTCGACCTACTGAACCCACTCCCACCCACGTGTGTTCTTGACCTTTCATGGGTTCTTGGAAGACCGTCACCCCAGAATAGAAGAAGGTGCGTAGTTGCACCCGAGACTGTTGAGGCAGGTAACAGTCACGGCAGGAAATCGGAGAGAAGGGCGAGACTCGAACCCACGACTAGGAAGGTGTGAGACGTGTACACTTCCAATGAAGCACACTAAAAAACAATTGTATTTGCAAAATTTCAGATTGCTTTAGTTATATTGCCACTCGGTGGCGCGGTTGGTAGAGTCTCAGACTGTCAGTACGGAGGTATCGGCGGTACCTGGTTCGAATCCTGCCCAGGGCTGAAAGTATTTCAGTATCGCTGCGCTTCGAGTCGTTACTTCAACTCTCGTGGGCGGGGAGTTGGGTGTGCGTGTGTGTGCGTGTAAGGTCATAGCATTACCCATAGATCGGACATACGATCTCTGAGCTCTCTTCCGGGAGGGAAATAGCTGTCGATCACGAGTCCAACACGTGATCCAAAGACCAAGGTGAATATGTTGAGGCACAAAATCTTTTCTCCTCAATTGGTCTAGGCATCTTTTCGAGAATCTGAAAAATTAAGATCTACGCATTTAATTTGATTTCTCATTTCCCCCATCCACGTTATCATCGGTGGAATGCGTCAGTAACATAATAGGTCGAGTTAGCGAATTGATAGCATTTTCAGCGTCACATGTAGACATTCTTTTGTCGCTTGGGCGAAATTGTTAGGCACTTGGCTGAACATTATCGACAACAGGAGATATTCATCCCACCCCACGGTCTTTTACTGAAATGAAAAAAGTTGATACATTTCATGGACTCCTGAACGGGAGCTGCTGATACAGTGTTGCAGTAACCCCTCGACAATTTCATTCCTCTGTAGAGTGACATGCAGGGATGGGGGTCGATCTCAGAGGGAAGGAAAACAGGACCATTTTACTGACCGCATTTGGAAGCGAAGACTTTGAGAGCCCTGGTCGGGCATGTTAACCACACGGCCACCACAGTGACATCTCACTCCAAACCATAAACACGATCGAACACTACAAGCTCAGATTGATATACCTTTCTCTCTCTCTCTCTCTCTCTCTCTCTCTCTCTCTCTCTCTCTCTCTCTCTCTCTCTCTCTCTCTCTGTGTGTGTGTGTGTGTGAGTGTGTGTGTGTGTGTGTGTGTGTGTGTGTGTGTGTGTGTGTGTTTGTCGCCTGTGTGTGTGTGTTTGTCGCCTGTGTGTTTATGTGTATGTATGAATGCAGATACACGAGATGGGCGCGGGCATACATTAACATATGATAATACTCTGTACAGTATATTCATACATGTATATATATATATGTATATATATATATATATATATATATATATATATGTATATATATATATAAGATAGAATAAAACAATTTGAGTATTGAATGTGACTTGGGTCAGGCGGATACAAAAAAGATTGGAGCCGTGATAACTTGTTGCAGTCGTTTGGCTGACTCGTTGTGGGTTCGCGGAGTGCCTCTGAGGATCGTGGGAGTCAATAGAAAACAACGCCGTCATTAGCTATTAAACTGTACACTTTTTTCTCCTTGTTTTTACCGTATATTCTTTTTATTAATGTATCATTCATTCATATATTTGTTTATTACTTGTATATATGTATATATTTCCTTGTTATCTAGTAAAATTAATCAGCTTATTCATTATAGGTGATATATGCAACATTTTCGTGAAATTCACCGAAAAAATCAGGGATATATACCACAATATTCTATAGTTACATTCAAAATTATTATGTTTTGCGAAAAGCGTGGTACTATATATAATGTCCGTATTTCTATTATTTATATTGTACCTCTGAAGATGTCTTAAAGAGACGAAAACGTTCGGTTACCAAGTTTTCATTTTCCTAGTGGTTACTCGCATATGCATATAATATATATATATATATATATATATATATATATATATATATATATATGCATATAATATATATATATATAAATATATATATATATATATATATATATATATATATATACATATATATATATATATATATATATATATATGAGTGGAAAGGGTGATGAGGTGAACGCCAAAAAACCGTCATACATATTTCAATATATATATATATATGTATATATATATATATATATATATATATATATATATATGAATATTCTGTATATATACATATATATATATAAAGATACATATATATATACATATACATATATATATATATATATATATATATATATGCATATACTGTATATATATATATATATATTATATATATATATAAGAAAAGATGAAGGGAAGGCAGCTGTTAAGATGATGAGAGCAGGCAAGGCACCTAGGTTGGATGGATACCATGCAGAATGTCTGAAAAAAGGAGGTACGGTGATGGTGGACTGGCTGGTGAGGTTATTTAATGATTATTTAAGAGAGGGTAGAGCATCGGAGGACTGGAGGAGTGCCTGTATAGTTCCACTTTACAAGGGAAAAGGGGACAAGTGTAAGTGTAGTAGTTTCAGAGTGATCAGCTTAAGTGTAGTTGGGAAGGCTTATGGGAGGGTCTTGAGTGAGAGGATTAGGAGAGGAACAGAGGGAGTAATTGGTGAGGAACAGTGTGGGTTTAAGACAGGTAGAGGTTGAATAGATCAAATTTTTGTGGTAAGACAGATATGTGAGAAAGCTATAGGAAAAAGTAAGGACATATTTTGGGCTTTTATGGATTTGGAAAAGGCTTATGACAGGGTAGACAGGAAGGCAATGTGGGAGGTATTGCAGATATACGGGATAGGAGGAAAACTTTTAGGAGCTGTCAAAAGTTTTTACAAGAGTAGTAGAGCTTGTGTCAGGATTAGAAATGGAGAGAGTGAGTGGTTTGAGGTAAAGGTGGGACTTGGTTAGGGATGTGTTATGTCACCCTGGCTGTTCAATTTATACATGGATTGGGTGGTGCGAGAGGTAAATGCAAGGGTGGTGGGTCAGGAATTGGAGATGGTTAAAGAAAATGGAGAAAAGTGGGAGATAATTCAGTTGTTGTTTGCGGACGACACTGCGCTTGTAGCAGGATTGAGGAAGTTAGTGACAGATTTTGGGAAGGTGTGCAAAAGAAGGAAGTTGAAGATAAATGTGGATAAAAGTAAGGTGATGAGATGTACAATGATTGAAAGTGGCAGCAGACTGGAAGTGAGAATTAAGGGAGAGAGACTGGAGTAAGTGGATAGTTTTAGATACTAGGGTGCGAATGTGGCAGGAAAGGGAGGAATGGGAGTGGAGGTAGAATGTAGAGTGAGAGAAGCGACTAAATGCCTTGGTGGATTAAAAAGTGTAATGAAAAATAAACATTTGGGAATGGATACCAATGGGAGATTGTATGAAGGAGTGATTGTGCCAACAGCACTGTATGGAGCAGAAACATGGAACATAAGAGAGGAAGAGAGAAGGAGTTTGAATTTGTTTGAGATGAGGTGTCTGAGAAGTATGATGGGGGTTACTAGGCTGGATAGAGTGAGAAATGAGGAGGTGAGAGGAAAACGGGGGTGGAGAGGGAGTTGGGAGATAAGGTGGATGAGAGAGTATTAGGATGGTTTGGACACATGGAAAGAATGAGTGAAGAAAGACTAGTAAAAGTGGTTTGGAAGACAAATGTGGAAGGAGTGAACATAAGGGGACCTAGGATGAGATGGATGGATGGGGTAAAAGGAGCTTTTGGGAAGAGGGGAATGTCTGTTGAGGAAGGATGGGAGAGGACAGAAGACAGGGAGTGAATGGAGAATGGTTGTATATGGATGACGTTGTGGTCCATGAGGTGGAATGGGTGGGGGATGGGGGGTGAGGGAGCATGTGTGAGAAAAATTTGACGCAGCCTGAAGGGATTTCTCCCTGTCTTCTCCTTTTCTGCATGAGGGGACGGAGAGTGGGGGTTGCCGATTTATTGAAGTGGCTTTGCTGTGGATGTGCTGTGTCTTGCGACATTGCCTCTGACCCAGGGCAGTGGATAAGATGCAGGGATGACCTGTCGTCCAGGAGGTGCAAAGATAGGAAGGAGGGAAGAGGGTAGAGGGGAGTGGAGTATGTAGGGGATGGAATGGAACAAATGCATAGAAACGCCTTTGTTTTTGGCTACCTCCCTTATAAGGGGAAAAAAGCCTTTGGTATATGTATGTATTACCCTCACACTTACCCCTCCTCATCCTCACTCATTAACTAGTTTCATCTTTATTCTAACCCTTAACTTTTCAATTTTATCCTTAACTTTACCCGCATCCACACATTTGCGTTCACCCTTAACGACACCTCCACTCTGAACATTAAACCCTCAGCCTCACTCACAACTACATCCACACCATCCTTATTTCTCTCACTATCGCCCTCACCCTCACCCATACTGTCATTCTCACTCTTAACTTCAGCTTAATCAACATTCTTTGCATTAATCACAGCAAAATCCCTAAAACACGTTTTGGTAACGCAAAAATGCTCCAATATTCTAATGCGCAGCGGGCTAACTGTGACGAGTCTATAGACCCGTATACATAAACGAAATCTTTGGGCCAAAGACCAAACGCCTGGAATAAGCAATTAGGATCCGTATTTTCTACGAGCATAAGGGTGATTATAAGTGTGATGTACCACTTCAGGCCCTGAAAATCTGTTCAACAATACAACTAAAAGGCCCCCATTCTTAATGTTTATTGGATTCCCGACGCTGTCGATCACACGATTCCGCATGGTAACTGCCAAGGCAGTGTTAGTCATTTTTTCGGGTGGTATTCAAGAATTCACTGTCGGGTACACAGCAGCGTCGTGTATGGCATCATCGGTTTAGCATAAGACTTTGTTTTTGCGCTATTACGATCATAGACTGGTAGGTGCCATGAATCGTCGCGTGCACGATCGCGCCATTGTGCACTCAATGAACCTCTTAGATACGGGTCACGGTGCCACAGACTTTGTGGACGAAGGGGTCAGCTAGCACAGTGATTCTCAAACTTTTTCGTGAGCGACCCTTTTTGGAACACTTTAATCATTCGCGACCCAGAAAAAAGTAAGAGAAACAAAATGGACATTAATATATACCCTTTACTTTGGAAAAAAAGATAATGTGTACTGCTTTTCTTTAACAAAACTAAATTAACAGAATCAATGGCACTGCATTTCCTTCAGAAAACTAATTTAATTAGTCAAATATTTGAAATACTCTGAAAACGTGAGAATTTCCCTTTGTCCCTGCGACCCATCAAAATTGATCTCGCGACCCAACTTTGGGTGGCGACCCATAGTTTGAGAACCACTGAGCTAGCACTCGCTTATACTTGTGTGCTCGATTTTGTAGATCAAGTAAAATGAGAGTGTATGTGTGAAGGTGTATGTGTATACTTCCGTTTGCTTTATGTGTTGTGTGTTTACGTGTGTGTGTAATGTAACACACATGGTTAGAGCTATGGTTTAGGGGTCCCGTTTCTCTATGTTTATATATAAAACGTTACCTTAAATTCATTTAAGAAATCTGCCAGAATCATTCTAATTTGTTCCACAAATTGACGCACCGGTGTAGAATGCTACGTGCGCGCGTGTGTACGTGGGTATTCGGGTGTTCTCGTATTGAATCTCCGTAGATAAGTGACTCTATACTTGGCGGAAGATCACCTGGGTCCCTCTGCAGGTGGCAGCTGAATTTTTCCTCGAGGAGGAAATGCGAGCACCTGCTGACCGACATTCCCCGGGCCGTCGAGGTCACCCTTGGCGTGTTACATACTTCCGGTCTGGTGCTACTCGAATTGTCATGATGGAGGCGTGATACGCCAAGCGGTAATGAGCTGATCCCTGTCGACATGTTAGGAGTTGTTGTGCGGTGCTGAATGGTGATGGAGTTGTGCTCCACACGGGTGAGTGTACACACACGCACACATACACGCACACACACACGCGCGTGCGCGCGCGAGCTCTGAGCTCTCTTTCGGGAGGGAAATAACTGTCGATCACGAGTCCAACACGGGATCCAAGACCATGGTGCATCACACACACACACACACACACACACACACACACACACACACACACACACACACACACACACACACACACACACACACACACACGCGCGCGCGCGCGCTCATGTAGATAAAGAGAGAGAGAGAGAGAGAGAGGTGAGAGAGCGCTCACTCAAACACGTACAATTCAGCATTTTCAAAAGTTATACATTCCCGAAGCCTGATAAGTACCTGGCCTTCCTTATGAGTATTAAACGGTTTACGTGTGTGTGTGCGTGTGTAAGAGAGAGAGGGGGGATGTATGCACGCCAGAAGGCTGACATTTTGTACGAGTAGGCGCTTCCTTCCTCCTTGGGGAACGACACGCCCTTCGGTAGAAACCTCAACAACAGTCGTCGCGTAGTCTTCCTGGGTGAGGTGCGGCAAGGACGAGGGGTGGGGATGGGGGTGGGGGGTGAGGCAGGGGAGGTGAGGGGAGACAAGGGAGAGGGCGAACAAGGTCACAGGTTGGTCCCAAGCGTCTCGTATCTTCCCGTATTTCCTACTTCAGGTTTAACTTCTATATTTCGACTACATTGGGGAGGCCAGACGGCAGGATTTCCGAGGCTGTAGGTTGTAATGGCTTCCCGATTAAGTATCCATAAATGGTTTTGTTATGAGTAGTGTTCTGAGTTTAATTCCTCCTGTTTTCGTTCGCAGCTTAAACAACATAGAAGTCCAGTGCAAGGCTTGTGAGCTAATGAATGTGTATTTTAGTCACTTTTTTGTCGAAGGGGATCCATAGGTTGGTTGGGAAAAGGAGAGAGAGAGAGAGAGAGAGAGAGGAAACGTTGATGTAAGAAGAATGTCGATCGATGGAGGGATTTGGACAAGGGAAGGTAGAGAGGGGGAGGGAGAGGGTTGTTGGAGGTAAAATAACTTGAAGAAAATAAGTACTTTCCTTAGAGGGACTGCAGTATGTTTTCTATAGGACAAACAGGAAATACATAAAAACCGAGATTTCTTAGCATAGATATAGTGTAAGGACTGCACAACAAAGTGAGATTTCCTTCCATCATAGAGCAGTAAATAATCACACACAACGGCTGGAGTCATAGTCAGATCAACATGTTTCTTTGAGAGCACCTGACTCAATCATATTTGATCTTAGGCAGGCGCGCAAAAAGATGTAAATACGAGTTACTACATTTAAATGTGATTATTTGTTCATCAAATTAGATATTAAGAAATACCCGCCAAATTTACCTAGTCAGGTCAAGTGAGGGAGGAAGTAGGGTCGATGCATCTCTCCACATTACTACGGACAGAACCCCATAGGAGAAAATCCCACTGGACAAAATCCCACAAGTAGTTTATAATTTATGTTTTACAAAAGAAACAAATATACCAAATATGACAAACCTTAAGTTGTTTACTAAATAGTTTGGAGATATGACACTACCTTCCGTATCCTCTCCTAGTATATACACAAGTCCGGATCCTTACCACTATCTCGAATGCCGAAAGAATCCTATCTCATCATTATCGAAGCAGGGCTCGAATTCCAGGTCTTCTGCCCTGCCTCCTGAGCCACAACACAAAACTCTAATCAATATCCCTTAAAGGGGTTAGTGGCAATAGTCCCCTCTTACACACAACTATCTTTTCATTTTCCTACAGAATTCTTTTTACCTCCTACAAAAACCGATCCTGCGTAGTTCATGTCGAAATACCGAAACTTATTATACTGCGATCAGTATACAGAATTCGTCAGTATAACGAAAATATATAGACAAGATAATTATAGATATAAAAGAGAATTCAAAATTTCATCTATCCATTATATTAGATCTATATGTATACGAAATATAGAAATGTATAATCGTAGATTATCTAATGGCCAATCCCTATTTGTACTTGAGATGGACACCAAACCTACCACACCTAAAGGAGTGAACACCTAATCCAATTAGTGTCATATCTCCAAACCATTTAGTAAAGAACTCAAGGTTTGGTATATTTGGTTCCTTTGTAGAGCATAAATTAGAAACTACCTGTGGGATTTTGTCCTCCAGGATTTTGTCCGTACCCCTATAAATATATTCCCCATTTTGTCCCCTCCTGTCCGTGTTCCTTCCAGGTGTGTATTTAACCATTTAACCACACCACTCATATCTTTATTACTCTGAGGATGTGATACACAAAAGTACTTACTGTTCAGATACTTTTTTCTGAAGTAATTTTGCATATATACATATACGTTATATATATATATATATATATATATATATATATATATATATGCATATATATGTATACACACACACATACACACACACACACACACACACACACACATATATATATATATATATATATATATATTTATTTCTAAACAGAAATGTAGTAGCACATTTGTAAATGACACACAGGAAAAAACCACAGTCGGAGAAAATAAACTTCGAATAAAAAAGATTCCTATATTTCGGCTATCAACTGTAGCCCTCTTCAGGAAAGTACCTAAGACAGAGGAACAGAGGGGACTTATAAGCTACAGAAAAGAGAAGGAATGCGGACAGATGGCATTACTCAGGCGCGGGGTAAAATGGGGTGGCGGAGGAGGGTGAGGGTGAGGTGAGGGGGGGTTGTAAGCTCCGTACCAGTCTACTGACTGCCGCGCGTGAAATAATGTCAGGAGTCCACTGTCCTTTAGATATATTGATATTGGGGCATTCCTCAATTAATGCTGATTCAACTATTTTTCCCCTGAAACCGCAATGGGACTTGAACACTAATCTGGCCTTACCCCAGTCGAAAGAATGATTCTTATTTTTGACATGAAGAAATACAGCCGAATTTTCTTGCCCATACCTAATTGACCTTTTATGTTCTGCCAATCTAGTGTTCAAATCTCTCCCGGTTTGACCCAAGTAAACCAAATCACAATCTTGGCAGGGCAAACAATAAACACCAGATGACTCTACTTCCTTCGGTTTTTGTTGAACGTTCACAATTTGCTTACGCACGGTGTTAGGATAGTGATAGGCAATAGTGAGACGCTCATGAGGAAACAACTTGGTAGAAGAACTGATGGTTTTGCTGTATGGAATTTTTAAGATTTCCTTAAAGGAGCGGTGATAACTTGAGGGGACGGAAGTTTTAAAATGGTTGGCCCTAGCCTTACTGAGGGCTTGGTCCAGAAACCAAGGTGGATATGCCAACTTCTTAAGTTGACATTTGATCACCTCGATTTCATGGTCCAGAAATTGAGGACTGCAGATCCTGAAAGCCCTCAAGAAAAGGCCAGAAGTGAAGGTAACTTCCTGAGTGGGTGGGCTTTCGGTACACTGTAAAATTTAAATTATCATCAATTCTTCTTATCAAAATGTCCAAGAAAGGGATTTGGTGTCCTTCCTCCCATTCGATTTTGAATTTAAGATTCGGGATCAATTGGTTCAATTTGTCATGGAACACTTCAAATGGGCCCCAATTGTCATCCCATGCCGAAAAGATATCGTCTACGTATCTGAACCAAATAATTTCGGGTGGTTTGATGGTGGGCAAAAGGGTACACTCAAAATACTCCATGTATAAATTGGCCAAAATAGGAGACAAATTGGAACCCATACTGCAACCGAATTTTTGACGGAAGAATTGGTCTTGAAAGGAAAAGACATTTGGAGAAACACAAAGGCGAACTAAAGCAAGAATTTTGTTGACAGGGAGGGGGAAAATGTCTTGGAACGGTTGCAGTTTGGTTTCCAAAAAAGTAAGTACATCTTCAACATCAATATTCGTAAATAACGAGCAAACAATCCTGAGGAGCCTTAAACCCTGTAATTTCATATTTTTGATCTTAGAAATAAAATCACATGAGTTGGATATATGGGAGCTAGAGAAATACCCAACGTATGGGGATAATAAGTCCGCCAGCCATTTAGCAAGTTTGCTAGTGCAGGAGCCGCGGTTGGATAGTTATCCAACCGTAGAAAGGGTAGGACAAGTATGCTTCCTTGACGAAAGGAGGGGAATGAAGTAGGAACATGAACAGCTCACATGACGGGCCAAATGACCTCACTCAAGGAAGAGTCGCGGGATCAAGCGTGAGGTTGGGTGGAGGGCCAGGAAGGGGATAGTTATTGACACACTTTACCCTTCGACCCTTTCTTGAGTGAAGTCATTTGGCCCGTCGTGTAAGCTGTTCATGTTCCTACTTCATTCCCCTCCTTACCTCAAAGAAGCATGCATGTCCTACCACTTCTACTTTCTTGTACTTTCCTGAAGAGGGCTACAACTGGTAGCTGAAATATAGAAGTTAAAAGTTCTCTCAAGTTTACTTTAGTTCTGACTGTGGGCTATTTGTGTGTTTTACAAATGTGTTATTATATTTCGCTCTAGTGAATATATATATAGATATATATATACTGTCTATATATATATATATATATATATATATATATATATATATACATATATATGCAAAACAAATCACTAAGCACACGTGACAACAATGCTTACAAAAACCACTTTTATTTTCCAAGTGGTTTCTGCAAATATATATATATATATATATATATATATATGTACATACATATATACATACATACATACATACACCAAGGCTTTTTCCCCCTTACTAGGGAGGTAGCCAAAAAGGAAAAGGCATAAAATCATTCCCACCCATTCCATCCCTGAAAACACTCCACACCCCTCCACCCTCCCTCCCATCTTAGCACCTCCTAGATGACGGGTCATCCCTGCACCCTGTCCACTGCCCTGGGTCAGAAGCAGTGTCGCAAGACACAGCACGTCCACAGCAAGGCCGCTTCATTAAATCGGCGACCCCCCCTCTCCGTCCCCCCATATAAAGGAGAGGACTGGGAGAAATCCCTTCGGGCTGCGTCAAAATTTTGCTCACACATACTACCTCACCCCCCCATCCCCCCGTCCATTCCACCTCATGAATCACAACATCTTCCATATACAACCATTCTCCATTCACTCCTGTCTTCTGTCCTCTCCCGTCCTTCCTCAACAGACATTCCCCTCTTCCCCAAAGCCCCCTTCACCCCATCCATCCATCTCATCCTAGGACGTCCCTTCATGTTCACTCCCTCCACATCTGCCTTCCATACCTCCTTTACTAGTCTTTCTTCACTCATTCTCTCCATGTGTCCAAACCATTCTAATACTCTTTCATCTACCCTATCTCCCAACTCCCTTTCCACCCCTGTTCTCCTCCTCGCCTCCTCATTTCTCACTCTACTAGCCTAGTAACCCCCATCATACTTCTCAGACACTTCATCTCAAACACATTCAAGCTCCTTCTCTCTTCCTCTCTTATGTTTCATGTTTCTGCTCCATACAGTGCTGTTGGCACAATCACTCCTTCATAGTGGCCTCTATCTGTCTGAGTGGAAGGGTGGTGAGGTAAACATCAGGAACCGTTGGAGTTTTTATTTCTAACGTTTCGTCCTGAAAGGACTTCCTGGTGTTTACCTCACCACCCTTCCACTCATTCTGTCCTACGTACTTCAACTCTATCTGTCTGTTTGTTTGTCCACGAACCCCTAGGGTTTTGGAGATAGACCCCCATAACCATATATATTCTTATACCCTATGACTCCAGGTATTTGGGTAACTATATTTCATTTATTTTTTATTATCTATTTTTGTTTTGTTTGTTAGGGTTAAGGGTTAATGTTAGGTGAGGTCTGGTTAGATTAGGGATTATTCACGAATTCCTCCTAGGTTTTTGCAGATAGATCCCTATAACCACATATATTCTGAAACCTTACAACTCAAGGTACTTGAATAACTATCTTGCATTTGTCTGTCTGTCTTTTTGTTCACGAACTCCTAGGGTTTTGGAGATAGACTCCCATAACCATATATATTCTGATACCCTATCACTCCAGGTACTTGGATAGCTATATTTCATTAAAAAATATTTTGGTTAGGGTTAAGGGCTAAAGTTAGGTGGGGTATGGTTAGGTTAGGGATTATTCACGAACTCCTAGGTTTTTGCAGATAGACCCATATAACCATATATATTCTGAAACCTTATAACCCAAAGTACTTGGATAACTATCTTTCATTTGTCTGTCTGTTTGTTCACAAACTCCTAGGGTTTTGGAGATAGACCTCCATAACCATATATATTCTGATACTCTATATATTTGGATAACTATATTCAATTTTCCCCCAATACCACCAGGCTGTAATTGATAGGGAGACTATCGTGAAAAACACTAAGATAGTCGCACATTGTAACAAAATAAAGGAATTAAAAATGCTTGAAGCCATCCACATAAAGGAAAGAGCTCCAATAATCAACATCCACTATTTAATTCCTCTTCTAGATTTGGAGCCCATCGGCAGCAACACCCACCTCCTTCCTCTCCCCCTCCTCCACCTCACCAACCCCCTCTTGACCAGCGGGGTGTCCCTGCGAGACGAACCATCCTACCTGACTCCCCCCTCTTCCTTCCCCAACCCCTCCTGGGAGAAGTGTCCGCCTACGCGTTGTCAAGGTCGTCCTTTCAGCGTTCCCAAGTGGCCCATATTTAAATCCATATAGTTTGTACAATATTGTCAAATGTGTATCATGTATCTGTGTAAAACTGACTATTATTGTATACTATTCTGAAGATGACTCCCTGAAGTCGAAACTTCAATTAGATATGGAACACTATGAAAGGCTTGTATTTGTCCAACCCCTTGAAATGAGATTTACTGTGAGAAAAATTGAAAGTCTCAGTAAGAAGATTAATCAGTGTCAAAATGCTGTCGTGTTTAACACTGTGTATTAGTGAGAATCTGCGCCCGAAATACACTATATATATATATATAATATATATATATATATATATATATATATACTGTATATATATATGTATATATATATATGTATATATATATATATATATATACTGTATATATATATGTATATATATATATGTATATATATACATATATATATTGTTATGGTTGTGTGGTTGGGTTGCTCTCCTTCCCCTAGTATACTTAGATCCCCCAGAATAGACTTCTTATTCACGACCGTCTTCCCACACGAAGTAGTTTCGACTTTGGCGCACAATGGGAGGGTGTATTAGAGGGCTAGGAGAGAAATGTTCATTAGACCCAGGACGAAAAATTGACAGATGTTAATGAAGATAATGAAAGGTGGGACCATGTACAAAAGTGAAGTGTTCAGGCCTTAGGCGATACTGAAATTATTTCAGCCCAGGGCGGGAATCGAACCCGGACCGCCGTAGTGGCAGGCGAGGACTCTAACCACAGCGCCACGAGGTGTGCGTGTGTGTATGTATGAGGAAAAGAAGAAGTGGAAGAAGTGTAGGAGATAAGATAGTGGAATCAGATGTGTGTATGTGTGTGCGCGTGTGAATATGCGTGTGTACATGTAATGACAAATAGTAACCTATCGAATAAATGTGGATTGATTATAGATATTTTAATTTAAAAAGTAATTTCACCCTCATTTAATTTAATTTCACCCTTCCTACCTCACGCGACCAACTCCTTTTCATCTGACTCATCGACCTTTCTTCTGAAGAGGTCATTTTAAGAAACGGATCATCTTAATGTACGACCCATTCCTGACGACAATTCGATGTCGATAATTGATCTCATTGATGTATCGCAGTGGTTGTGGCAGTGGTAGCGGAACTGCTACGTTGATAGCTGACCAAACTTGATGAAAAAAGAGCGTTGAGCGAAAGTTGACGTCCACATTCAGAATATTGAGCATAGAAAACGATTGAAATTTCACAACAGTTCATCACCAGAAACATTTAATAGTTACATTTTATGAATACGAATATATTTCACGATATTGTTGACAACAACTAAATGACGTACGTGTTGCCAGATGTGCGAAGTGGCTACATGATCGATGGCATCTTCATTGAATCTGAATAAAGTTTTCTAGTGCTCGTCGTTGAATAACAGCACGGCTAGGATTTACTTATTGAGGGTGTTTTCGTAGTATATACTTTATATAGTGACTGTACTGTACATATACATCATGTTTTTTAAAGTGGTGTGCTGCTTATTTTCGTTATTTTACGGTTATAAAATTTTCTGTTTCTTGGTGGTCCTGATGCCATCCATTCTCATTGTTATCATATGATAGCGAATTCCTTGGGCAAAGATGTCGGAGCTAAACGCCTTCCGAAGTAGGCTTCCACTTGATATACATGGTAGTTGTAGTCTTATAGTGCTTTTGTCGTGGTCCTGAATGACCACGAGAAATTAGGAAATTATGGAAATGCATTTGTTCTTGGGAATCCTAAGAGATTTCAGAGACTGAAACCACTGTTGACCTCAGGTCGAACACCTTGGCTTCCTAAGTTTGTGAATTGCTTAACGGTAATAATACTGCAGGTAAAAAAAAAAGTCAAGGAATAGTCACAATTTTGGATAGGAAAAAAGTAACATTTGGTTTATGGTGGCCGGTAAAAAAAAAGTCACTTTTAAATAGGTGACTTGTACATTAGACATTATCAATAGAAAACAAATCACGTATACAAGTCGGTCAGTTATTGATTGCACAAAACATGTACAGGTTGAAAACAGCATTACATGTATATTCCATGTTTTTAGTGTTGATGATATTATTCCAGTCGAGTAACCCATACGTGGCGATGGTGTTATTATAGCTACACAGTGTCGATAAGTTAATAACAATATTAAAGTCCGTCTTTTATATATATTAAGTGTTTTATTGCTGTTGATTCAGGCGAATATTCCAGCCGACGCCATGAAGAAACTCCGCCACAGTCTTCTTGCTCTTTCGCCGAGGAACACACAAGTTGCTTTGGCGTTCCTGTAGCCGTACAGAGCGTCGACAAACTCTTCTTTGAGGGTAGGGGGCACCCAACAGCATCCTGCCGGGATAGGGGTGCTCACTGTCGCTTCTTCACGCGCCAGAGTGAAGGATGGTAGTGATCTACGAGGTTGAAGAATTAATTTTTCCATCCTTCGCAGATGTTGTTGGAGCCGGCATTGTTGTGTACAGTGGCGTCATTCACATTCCATAAGTGGGGGGCAAACACAGGTGGAGTGTGACGCATTCTCAGAGGCATCAGGGCATCAATGGGTATGGGAACTTGTTGCTGAATCAGGCGAAAGGAGCCACCGACACAAGTACGATCGAAGCACAGTACATGAGCAGCTCCACGGCTTCAGGTGGATCTTGTGGAATGACGGTTTTGAAGTATCTCATACCTTCGTCAACGTCTTCTGGGGAGAGGAAAACTAGAGAATCAATCATGCCACGAAACAAACGTAGCTCAGCATTGGTATTATACATTGTTCCCAAACCCAGTTCTTGGATTTTACGCCAAGTGGACTGCGTAAGATGATAAAAGCAACCTTCGTTCTCTACGTCGCGGCCAAACACTGCAAGGACGGCTCTTATTACACCATCTTTAGAGTCCGTCGCCACGGTTTGCACATTAATATTTAGGTTTAGGCCTGCACACTTATCAACTACAGCCTGAATGAATTCTTCGCAGGTGGTACGAGTCTGGTTTGGAAGAAGCGCGTACACGGAAGTAACAGCTGCATCTCCAAAAGGCATACGAATGACATAAATATGTTTGAAAATATTTTTAGCCATAGAAAAGTTACCATCCATATATAGGGTATCAGCACCAGCAAGAAGCCTGAGCCCATCACTGGTACCAAACACCAGAATGCGGTTGTTTACATCTGGTCCGTTATCACAGAGTAGAAACTCCTCCGGGTTAGGGCCAACTGTCTGATCTTTTAGCAGATGTGGTACAGGAGAAGCACGCCGTTGGTTGCGAAGATTGCGTTTGCAAATGTCAGTTTCTATATGTAGGTCTGTTGTCATACTACCTCGACAGTGACCACTGGCTCTTCTAACACACTTCCACCACACCTTGGTTTTACGAGTGGATTGCTTCGTATACATGAACCCATTGAAGCAGATTTTTGAACCACGCTCATTGCTTTGAATAATTTCCATGGCAGGAAAATGTTTCTTAATATTTTTTCTCTGTACCCAAGTACTGTTCATCCACAACAGCTCGTAGCTTCTAAATATAATATCCAAGCTATTCTCAGGGAGACTTCCACTCTACAGAGAAGAACGAGGCTATTCACCGCACATAGACAGGCTACAGAGAGGAACGAGGACCTGTTGTCATATTGACCTCAGCTGACATACCCTATTACTATTTTTTCACCAAATTTTACAAAGATTTTGCTTTGTTTTACATTTTTTTTTTTTAGCAAAAGTGACTGATTTAATATCAGTTCTTCATCTTACTTTATTCAGAATTAAAAAAGAAAAGATTCAACAATTAAGTGCTTACATTGTTCTGTTACTTTTTGCTGTTTTTTATTATCAACATATTTCTTTGACTTTTTTATCTGTGACTTTTGTCCGTGACTATTATCAATGGCATTTTTCCTGACCTGTGGAGTCCCCCAATGGACCAAGATGGTACCGCAGTGCTTCCTAATGTTAATTAACATTGATCTAGCTGACAGTTCCCATCACTGGAAATACGTTGACTACTCAACTGTTGGCATCACCGTTGACAACACAGCTCCTGACTACTCTCTACTGCAGACTACTCTTGAAAAGCTACAAGCCTGGACGACTGACAACCATGTGACCATTAACAGTACAAAAACGGATGTATCTGCTCCAAATGTCACAATCGGCACCCAACCACTCCAGGTAGTCAAGTCCACTAAATTACTATTGATGACCAACTGGACTGGAAGCAGCATGTGACAAACACCGTCAGAGCAGCATCTTATCGAAATCACTTGGAACTTCAGAGAAGGAGTTGAAGAATATATATTCCACCTTCATTCTGCCTAAACTCTGCTATGCATCTCCAGCCTGAACCCCATCCATCAATCTCACTCAGGAACGCCAGCTAGAAAGGGTACAGAAAAGGGCATGCAAAATCATCCTAGGCTCCTCTTATTCCAACTACGAGGCTGGTCTAACCATCCTCAACCTGCCCAAACTCTCTGACCACCACAAGGAGACACTAAGAAAATTCGGCCTCAAGCTATTACGTCATCCTCGCCACCGTAACCTGTTACCGTCGGAAGCTGAACGTCCTGCCCGGACCACCAGACATCACAATAGACTCAAGCCTTTTAAAGCACCGCGCACAGACAGATATAAACGCAGTCCCATACCTTCTATTGTACACTTATTAAACAACATCTAATCCAAACATCACATTAACACTAAGACGCATTTATCATGTTTTATATGTCCATGTTTTATATATTTGTATAATGCACAATCACTTCAGCATCATAATATGTATAGGTAATCGTTTATTGTGTACCATCTATGTTAAACCCTTAATATGAGTATTTTCAGCCTTCGGCTGCCATGTTTTCAATAAACCGCTTATTATTATTATTTATTATTATTATTATTATTATTATTATTATTATTATTATTATTATTATTGTCATTATTATTATTGTTATTATTGTTATTATTGTTATTATTGTTATTATTATTATTATTATTATTATTATTATTATTATTACACACACACATATGAATAAACAAACGCACGCAAACACACACACACACACACACACACACACACACACACACACACACACACATACAATACACACACACACACACACGTGAACAAAATGAAGTATAAGACACCAGTTGGGAAGAGTGACCACATACTAATAGAGTTTGAACCAAAAGAACAAAACGACGTGAGAAGGAATGAAAAACATAGAAAAGGAAGGTTAATGTACAACAAAACTTAGAAAAAAATTCCAAAACACAAACTGGGATAAATTTTGCAAAGAGGAAACAAAGATGGAAGATAAATGGAACATAAAGAAAAACACAAGAAAGGAATTGATAAATATGTACCAAAGAAGAAGCAAAAAGAGATTTACATAAAGTGTAGGTATAACAAAAGGTGCAGTGAGGCTGAAGACAGAAGAGACAAAGCCTGGACAAGATGGAAAAAAAAAAAAAAAAATCCAAATGGCAAACATATATAAAACTTAGGAACGCATATGTGAATATACGCTGGAAAGAAAAAAGAAACTATGAAAAAGATATTATAGACAAATGCAAAGATCAACCTAAACTCTTTTACAGATATATAACTCATAAATTAAAAGGCAAACACGAAATAGTAAAACTGTGTGAAGGAGATAATGAATATGTAGATGACATAGAAATGGCTGAAGTTATGATGAGGCATTTCAGGTCTGTTTTTACAATTGAGAGCTCACAAATTTGGGAAGATGGACAACGAGAAAGATCCCCTAAAATGGAAGAAATAAAGGTAACACAGAAAGAAATAAGAGACCAAATAAAAAAACCTAGATGTTAGGAAATGACATGGATCGGATGGAATTGCAAATTGGATACTGAAAGAGTGTATAGATGAACTAACGGACTAATTGTACAAGATAATGGACTTCTCACTCAAAGAAGGAAAGGTACCGCAAGATTGGAAAAATGAAAACATCGTACCAATATATAAAGATGGAAACAAAGAAGATCCTGCAAACTTCAGACCGGTATCCCTTACAAGCACAGTAGCAAAAATATGTGAAAATGTTATCAGGAACAAATGGTTGAAACGCTTGGAAGAGGATAAAATACTAAACCATAAACAATTTGGCTTTAGAAGTGGAAGATCGTGCACCACAAACTTAATATTTGTTTACTCAAGATTAATAGAGATAATACAAGAAAGAGATGGCTTGGCAGATTGCGCCTTCTTGGACTTGTAGAAGGCTTTTGACAAAGTGCCACATAAAAAGCTAACAAGAAAAAATGAAATAACAGGAGGAATACAAGGTAAGCTACTGGAATGGATGAAATATATCTTAAGTGGGAGGAAAATGAGAGTTGTACTTAGAGACAAAAATTCGAACTGAGATGTGATAAGTGGCGTCCCGCAAGGCTCAGTATTGGCTCCTTTAATGTTTGTCATATATATAAATGATATGGATGGGGGAGTGAACTGTTACATGAACTTCTTTGCTGATAATGCTAAATTACTTAAGAGAGTAAGCACAGAAGAAGACTACAGATCGCTACAAAAATACCTAGACAAAATATGGGAATGGAATCAGAGGTGTGAAGTCAACTTTAACATTAAGAAATGCAGTATAATGGAATTTGGAAAAAGCAAAAATAGAATATCGGGTCAATATAAAATTGGTACCAAGGAAGTAAAAAAAAAGGCGACTCAGAAAGGGACCTGGGAGTGATTATCTCAAGTGGCTTGACACCTGATAAACATGTCAATAAACTAATTGGGGAGACTTTTAACTTATTAAGATCAATGAAAGTGGCCTTCGACTACATGGATGAAGAAATGGTAAAGAAAATAGTGGTTGCATTGATAAAACCTAAATTGGAGTATGCTGCGATACTATGGGCACCTAGTAAAAAAAACACATAAGGAAATTAGAAAGAATTCAAAGAGTAGCGACAAAAATGGCACCTACAACTCTCAAATTTGACATACGAACAAAGATTGGATAAATTACATCTATCAACACTGGAACAGAGAAGAGAAAGAGGTGATTTGCTGACTACATAATTATGAAAGGGATGGAAGTTCTTGATAGAAACGACTTATTAAAACGGGACAGAAGAGAAACAAGAGGACAGGAGAAGCTAAAGAAGACAGTTACAGAAGAGATTTGAAAAAGAATAGCTTCCCACACAGAGTGATTGATGTCTGGAACAAACTAAACGGGGAAACAGTGAGTGCCAGAACTATACAAGATTTTAAGAACAAACTGGATGCGGAGATGTACAAAAACGGGTCACTACAAGCATAGCTATCGTTCCGTAAAATACAACTAGGTAAACACACACACACACACACGCACACACACACACACACACACACACACACACACACACACACACACACACACACACACACACACACACACACACACACATTTTCCCATTTCTCACAATGAATATTAAACACGTAATACTCAGTATTGCGTTAGATATTATAATGAATCTAATTATTTGGAGGGAAGTTGTTAATAACACTTTATTTCTCTGTCTTGTTTCAGGTGAGTATGCTGAAGGTTGCAGCTTGTTGAAGGTGTTGGAAGATACATGAGGCCAATTCAGGTGACCAATTCTTTTCATTTTCTTTCATAAAGGGTCTTTCAAATGCCACGTTGGATATCGCCATGGGGTTGTAGTCGAGGTAGTATAGAGTACAAGTACATATTACATAGGGGGATTATTCCCCATGTGTGGGGGGTAGCCGAACCAGAGTTTACTTTTATTGTCTCCTCGACTCTTCATTAAAGAAAAGTTTAAAAAGTGGGGGGGGGGGTCCCTTCGCTCCACCCACCATAGTCACTTTTTACCACTTGCTGGGGAACATGATGGCTGTGTTCTTGTCTCCCCCACTGAAAAGTGAAAGTGACAGTGATAAGGCAAGAAATTAAGGGTAACGAGGGACACATAATGGCTGTGTATTCAGTCTTGGATCACGTGTTGGACTTTGTGATTGATAGTTATTAACCTCCCGGATGAGAACTCAGTGCTCGTATGACCGATCTATGGGTAATACTGTGACCTTACACGCACGCACACCCTCAACTCCCCGCCCACGAGAGTTGGAGTAACACCCCGCAGCAAAGCGATACCACTACATTGACATTCCTCCCAAATCTCTACGCATTTTTTCAAATTTGTCTAAAAGGCTTCCTTTTCCTCTACACTCTTCTCACTACCAGAGCCATATGCGCTTACAAAGACCCACATCTCCCTTCACAGTTTTTCCTTCATCCACATTAACATTCCACTCCACCACACGCTTACCTATCTCCTCACTTACTAGTAGAGCCATCCCTTCCCTTCCTTGTCCTCTTTTCACTCTCGACACCCTCCCCACTACACTCCCAAGCTCAAAATCACCCGTTCCTTTCAACTTAGTCTCACTTAATGCCAGCACATCCATCTTCCCTCTCACAAACATAGTACCAATCTCATCCCTTTTACTCTCACTTGTACCACACCCACTCACATTAAAAAAACCCAAACCTTAGGGTTCTGGTTGGAAAAACTCCCAGACCCTTTTGTGCCTTGGTGTCTCATAGGAATGTACCCATAGGGTTACAGAAGCAGGATGCCTAGTTCCACATTCCGTCCAGTTTTAGCCGTCTTTACGATCCGATTGGGAAGACTCGGTGGCAGTATTATGTTCCCCCCTATTACAGGGGAGAGGCGAAAATGGAAATATATACTCAAAGTAGTGATACAAGACAGTATTAGGAGGGGGTGGGACAACATAACGGAGGGACAGTCGTAGTATTATAAAGTAGCATCATTTCTCTATGAATAGAGATTTCCTCTAATATAGACAAAATTATGTGAGGGTCTGGTCCGTAGGGGCGCCCTATGTAGTTCTTAGATTATCGATTGCATAATACTGCACAATTTATACTGCACAATAACATGCAACCAATACCCCAGACGGGGAATAATGATGATAATAATAATTATAATGATAATAGTAATAAATATAATAATGATAATTACAACAACAACAACAACAACAACAACAATAATAATAATAATAATAATAATAATAAGAGTAAGAATAAGACTAAGAATACGAATAGCAATAATGATAATAATAGTAATGAATTGACATGATGGCGATAATGATGATAATGATAGAAATAATTCAATTATGTTTCACACCTTTACTTAAAATTCTCAGGTAATTCAAAACAAAATAAAATGTTTGTGGCTACGGGGACCTTTCAGAAACGAACGGATCTTTCCTGAGGGGCTCTTTAGGTCCTGGACCGATGTAGGCCTACAGGTTGAAAACCTTATGCTTAGCCCTGCCTCTCTCTCTCTCTCTCTCTCTCTCTCTCTCTCTCTCTCTCTCTCTGCTCTGTATGTGTATGTGATTCATCATGGCCTTGGATCACGTGTTGGACTCGTGATCGACAGCTATTTACCTTCCGGAAAAGAGCTCAGAGCTCATATATGACCGATCTATGGGTAATACTGTGACCTTACACGCACACACACACACAACTCCCCGCCCACGAGAGTTGGAGTAACGACTCGCAGCGCAGTGGTACTGAAATTATTTCAGACCTGTGTGGGATTCGAACCCGGACCACCGTAGTGGCAGCTGGGAACTCTACTAATTGTGCCACGAGTGTGTGTGTGTGTGTGTGTGTTGTGTGTGTGTGTGTGTGTGTGTGTTATGTTTTCATTAGCTTCACAAGTATAGTTGTTCACACACACACACACACACACACACACACACACACACACACACACACACACACACACGTAGATTTGTTGTTTGTGATCTACATTGAGTTTGGTGAGACAAGCGAAATGATGGTTCTTTAGTTTCAATGTCTTCGTCTCCACTAATATACAATCTCGGAACAACCCCAAGCAGAACTCGGGGAGTTTCCAAATTCTATTTACGGGCACAAGTTGGTTGTTGCCACTTCACTTAACTATAATGATTTATTTCCTCCTGTTTATACAATGTATGGACTGAGTATGGGCACTCATTATCCATGCATGGGATAATATTTACAAAAAGGGAACATAAAAGAAATATGTGTTTGACGTAGGCTGATAAAGAAATAAAGTGTTTGGTGTATGCTGATCTGGTAGTTTGACAATGCTGGACGCAGATGTCCCGGTCGCTTGGCCCAGGTGTCCGTGTGAGGTCAGAAGCACCTGACCCTTTGACCATTGTCAGGTCCGAAGACAATGGTGGGTCCCTTGGGAGTTGTCTGAAGACGTCGGACGTTCCATTTCGCACCAAATGCGCGCGCGTGCACGTGCACGCTAGACATCTCAAGGATCGAATATTTCCTTCAATTATCTTGCAACACACACACACACACACACACACACACACACACACACACACACACACACACACACACACACACACACACACACACACACACACACACACAGATAAAGAGAAAGAAATGTCTAATGAAACTTATACATTGGACCCATAACAATTGAGATTGTTTTACATGTTGAAATATGTAGTGGGAGGAGAGAGAGGAAAGGAGAAGGAAGAAGATGAAATAAGGAGAAGAAGGGAATAGGTGAAGGTGAAGAAGGAGCGGGAGGAGGAGGAGGAGAAGGAGAAGGAGGTCACGTAACGTAACTAAATCGATCGATAATTGGAAGAAAGGATTAGCAGGGATTAGGGAGAGGGGGAGGGAGGGAAGGAGAAGGAGGAGGAGGAGGATGGTGGTCGGTGGGTGACGTCATAGGCGATGACGTCGATGAGAGTGTGATAGGAAAGGGGAAGGACATTCGTAAGGCTTCCTTCCCTCGCGTTTTCCCTGCTGGGCTGGTTGGATTCCTTTAGCCGAATAGGATCACCCGGTGGCTGCTGGGTTTAATGGTAAAAGTCTTAAAAACACAGCGTAGGTTCCGACCCTCAGCTGAAGGAATTCGTCCGGTTCTTGCCGTCTGTCACGCGTGGCCGAATCGAAGGACTTCACTCGTTTCTACTTGAGTTTCTAATTTGGTGAACACACACACACACACGCACACACACACACACACACACACACACACACACACACACACACACACACACACACACACACACACATCTTATATCTATGAATTCACTTATATTGGCTTACTGCAGAACCATTCTATCCTTTGGTGGACACTACAGTCGCTGTACCTTATCTTGGTTGCTTAATCCAGCTCAGTATGTGTGGTGAATAGTGTATATGATGGCAACATAGGGCTGAAGAACTCCAGCGTTTTGCTGACAACAAAGATCTCTGGAACTTCTATACGGGAACCAAAGAGACTTACGGTCCAAAAAAGGTCATCAACGGGAACCCTCCTGTCAGAGAATAGCACCCATCTGACTGAGAGTCAGAGCATCCTAAAACTCTGGAAGGAGCACTTGAACACCCTTCTTAATCACAACTCAAACGCAACTGACGACTTCGTGACAAACGTGCTGGAACATCCTCCTCATAACCATTAAATTTTAAACCACGTACCCCATACCTTTCCTAAATCTACACTGCTTCTCACCAATTATTCCCTCTGTTCCTCTCCTAATCCTCTCAATGAAACCCCTCCCATAAGCCTTTCCAGCTACGCTTTTCAAAATGATTCCTCTAAAACTTACATTCACGTTTGCCCCCGTTTTCTTTATAAAGCCAAATTATACATGCACTCCTTCAGTCCTCAAGCACTCTACCCTTCCTTAGACAAACATTGAACAACCTCACTAGCCAATCCACTATAACTGCACCTCCCTTTTTCAGACATTCCGTAAAACATTCATCCAACTCAGTTCTCATAATTTTCAAAGCTCTTTGTGACTCATCTTTTCCTATATCTTTTATCATCCTCGCCCATCACATGTCATTCCAAGACCCCAAAGATTGACCCTGTACTCTCTTACCTTAATACCATATGCCTTGGCACCATTTGTCCCAGAGTAGCTCTGAGACCATCCTTTGGAATTATCTTCCATGCAACGATCTGTCCCGAATAGCATTAGTTTGAGCTATCAGTCTCATATCAAGACGAATACTTTCTGTCCCAAACGCATCTAGCTGACGCTGTGAATGTGGCCACATGTCGATGACCTTGTCCTTGACCTTGATCAATTACTCACTAGAATGTAATGGGGTCATATAGCGAACACTGTATCAAACCCTTCCTGAAGGCTAATGGGTAAATAAATAAATGACTGAATAAATGAATAAATAAACAAATGTTTAGTAAATAAATAAGATCTCGACCAAAATCAGTACCAGACGACTTTTGGCCTTGACACGATCTGTTCAAACACAGCCACCAAGAAATGTACAGTCACACACCACCTGCCTCGATCATACCAAAATCTGCCAAACCTGTTAAATCTGTCATACCAAAACCTGCCAAAATCGTACACCACCTGTCCTGACCACCATCTGAGATGTATCAACCAGGACCAGATACCACATTTTCAAATCACCAATCTCAGACACCACCTGTTTCTTAAATTACCACCAGGTCCAGGTAGACATTTCCAAAGAAGGTAAGGGGCCTATAGGGCTCGATTCCAGCTGCCTCTCTTTGTGCGTGGCACGGTTCCAGCTGGCAGACCCTAGTCTGTATAAGTGCCCCAGAGAGACAGCAACACAAAAGCCTCCACGGTATAGACGCCTCTCTCCTTAGACCCTTGCGCTCTCTCTCTCTCTCTCTCTCTCTCTCTCTCTCTCTCTCTCTCTCTCTCTCTCTCTCTCTCTGTATGTATATATGTATGTATGTACCGTATATATGTATATATGTATGTACCGTATGTATGTATATATGTATGTATGTATGTATGTATGTGTGATTCACCACGGTCATGGCTTATGTGTGTTCGACATTTTTTTCTATCCTCCCGGAGGAGAACTCAGAGTTCATATATAGCCTGATCTATGGGTAATACTGTGACCCCCACCACACCACCACAAAACTCCTTGCCCACCAGAGTTGGAGTGCCGGCTCGTAGTGTAGCGATGCTGATTTTTTTTTCAATCCTGTGCAGGAGTCGAACTCGGATCCCCGAATTACTGGTCGAGAACGGTACCACTGAGCCGTCGAGCCGTGTATAAATATATGTGTGTGCGTGTATGTGTGTTTGTATGTGTGTGTGTATATGTGTATAGATATGTGTGTATGTGTGCTTGTGTGTTTTGGTTGTGTGTTTTCTTTGTTTGTTTGTGTGTGTGTATGTGTGTGTGTGTGTATTTGTGTGTGTATATGTGTATAGATATGTGTGTATGTGTGCTTGTGTGTTTTGTTTGTGTGTATGTGTGTGTGTGTGTGTGTGTGTGTGTGTGTGTGTGTTTGTTTGTGTGTGCGTGTATTTGTGTGTGTATGTGCATTTGCCTAGTTGTATCTTAAGGAAAGGGGAGCTACGCTCGTGACGTCCCGTTTATATATCTCGCAGTGTCTTATTTGCTCTTAAATTCGTGTATGGTTTTTGCACACACTACTGCTTCGTCTAGTTTGTTTCATACATCCACCACTCTGTAGGAAAAGCTGTTCTCTTTCAGGTCTCTTCAATAACTGTCCTTTTTGAGCTTCCTTCCATGTCCCCTTGTGATTTCTCTTATCCCAATTTAGTGTGTGTGTGTGTGTTTGTGTGTGTGTGTGTGTGTGTGTGTGTGTGTGTGTGTGTGTGTGTGTATGTATGTGTGTGTGTGTAGGCGCGCTCATGTGTGGCCACTCCGCAGTTGAATGAAATAGCTTGGCACTTAATAATAGAGCCAATAAAAAAAATCTGTCATTTTGTGGAACAAATACGTGAAGAATGTTGCTGAACTAAAATCGTTAGGTTGATATTTATGGCTTCCTCTCCTGTGACCTGACCCTTATTCTCATGGAAACCTCTCTAGATTCATCAATCATGACACTAAAGAGCATTTCGTCAGAATGTCAATCAGTGTCACGTTCTTTTCTTCACACACTTTCTTTGTGTTACCTGTGACAGGCGTCATCGATTTGATATGACCATATTTTATGTTGATCATAAATGGCACTATTCCGTCATCGGAGGAGTGGTAGTGTCTCTTGGACACTGCGCAGTGCCTTCTGTGAGTCACTGCTACAATTGAGCGGTTTGCAGGAGTTTATATCCTTGGTATCTGGGTACAGGTGCTAGTGTACCGGGGTCTTAGATCTCTTCACTGCGCATACGGCACATTGCCTCGCAAGAGTGTGGCGCCAAACTCTGCGTCATAGGCCAATTTGAGGAAGTGGTGCTCTCTCTCTCTCTCTCTCTCTCTCTCTCTCTCTCTCTCTCTCTCTCTCTCTCTCTCTCTCTACACCTGTGTGTGTGTGTGTGTGTGTGTGTGTGTGTGTGTGTGTGTGTGTGTTTGCGTGTGTGCGTGTGAGGCCATTTGCGTTGGCATAGCCTTGGGCATCATGAATATTATTCTTGAAAAGTACTTTCCTTTGTGACGTCATGAAGGGGAGGGGGAGATGCAACATTCGTTTTCGATGCGAGTTGTTGACCCAACTGGTCGAGGGGGAAAAACAAGAAGATTCATGTGATTGATGACAAGAACAAACCGACCCATGTGATCCATAGCAAGATCAAACCTATTAGGAGAGCATATTGATCAGTGGAAAGGAGAAACTGTTCCATGTGATTAATAATGACAAGAACACATCGACTCTTGTGGTTGACGATAAAAATAAATGCTGTCTCATCAGTGACACCACAAATCATGTCGTTCATGACAGCTATAACGTCACAGTGTCATCTAACGACTAAGAGTGATTCTTTCAAACTAATTCAACCATCGGCCATTGATTTGTATACATTGTTTGAAGAAGCTTGTTTTTGTAACGTTAATTTTTGATAACTGGAATGTGCATTTCATTCCTTATTAATATCCAGTGATTAAAAAGGTGAAGACCATACCTCAGGAGGCATGTAGCTGCGGCCGAAGCCGTCACCTTTGCCCTATTATGAGCCTCTAGGACTGTTGGGACAAGTAGCAGTCACTGCTGGAAGTCGGATGGGAGTGCGATATTCAAACCCACAACTAATAGAATGCGAGACGAGCACGATTCCGTTTACGCCACCAGGCCTGTGATTCAGTATTGTAATGCACGGTGGAAACATGGGCTTATGTTCTGCTGTTGATGTGTTCCAGGAATAGCAGGGTATTTTTACCCTTAGTGTGAGTGACACGTCAAAGTGGCTTTTGCGAGGGGAAATGGCAGAGAAGGTAGTCACAAGACATATATTCATATAGCGCGAGTCTTCAGAAACGACGCTTGTT